>NC_089810.1:23409073-23501573 GCF_029633855.1 Hoplias malabaricus | reverse complement strand
GAGAGAGAGAGAGAGAGAGAGAGAGAGAGAGAGGGAGGTTTTCATGAGGCACAGGAGGACAGTGGCCAGGTGCAGGATGGAGCAGAGGCTTCCTGTGTGAAGGGGTTTTGTGGGGAGTTGGAGCATGGACGTATACGTTCGTGACTTATGGGTTCCTCTCCACTTGGCTTGCCTCGCAGGCAATGAGCAATCTCTTTTGGCAAGACCCCAGCAGCCTGATCTGAATTGTGCCTCTGTCTGAAACTCACATGTTACTTTTCTATCTTTATCCTCACGCGACTGCAGAGCGGGTTCCCGAAAACGCCGCAGCGTATTCGGCTGCAGTTTGGAATATATCAGCTGTGTGTTGCAGCATATTGCTTATGTGGCTCCCATGAGTGTGCGCCTTCTCTTACAGAGCCAAGTATAGCATGAATCCAAACTTCTATAAGTGGTACAAGTAAATATATGCAATTCATCACGTATATTCACACATCTCCTTCTGCAGTGTTTCTCCTGAGCTTCTTTATGGGTAAATGAGGTCGTGATTATTTGATAATAGGCTGGTCATAGGTGATAAGCAGTCTTTTTGACTACTCTACTAGGCTTAGCTGTAAATTTGATCTTACTGGCAAGTAACATTTCCTCAAAGCATATATTTTTGCCTTAAAATGGCAGCTTCAAACTGATTGGATTGCTCCACTGACCTGTAATAGGGAGAATAGAGCCACTATTATTTAATGCGTTTTTCATGCGGAAAGTGGGCGGTTTGCTTCCTCCAGCACCCTAACCTGTACAGTGAAGTTGGGTTAGCAGCAGTTTAGAAAGAGGCAGACGACATGCTCACCCACACTCTCCTGAGGCTGGTGACACTGTGTGTGTGTTTTTCTTTACAAAAATGCAAAGAAAAATAAATGATACCAAAGAAAAAAAAAAACCAATAATTCTTTCAGAAGGGTTGAATGTTATAAATAAAAGAACCTGGTGGTTTTAGGAAGCGAATGCTGTTTCAGCCGTTTGGTTGCTATCTAAAATGGCCACTGAATCTACAGGTTTTCTGACATTATGTTCAATGGTGATGAAGGAAAACCAGTAGAGGATCTGTAGCTGGCTCCAGATCTGTAGCTTCCCCTCCACCATAAGTGGATTATTAAAAACAAGGTCTAGCCCAAAGTAGAACATGTCTCAACAATATCATAAAACTAATTTTCAGACAGAAATTTCTATCACATTGTTTAGCATTTTGCGCAATAGCATCTGATATTCATCACTTGGGATGTTTGTTTCTTTTTCTCTGAAGCTGACACTCTTCTCCCTCTGTTGTGAACAACTAGATTTATGTCACAACAATTGAAGGGACTGAGGACCTCCAATTTACTAAACGTGGAACTCCACTGATTTCCCCAAATTTCAGAGAACGTTGTAGCACAGTATTTTAAAAGCTCCCTCTACCCACGAAAAACAAACGATCGGCGAATCAACTCATGAATGCATCAGAATCATTGTGATGCTTCACTGACCAGTAAAAATTGTAGAGCAATGCAGAAACCGCACTATGTATCTTTTGGAGATGGGAAGGGTGCTGACCCCATCTTGATTTCTGCAACAGGTTTGAAAAGGCAGTAACACTGTGCAGCTGTAGGGGGAGCACAGGAGCAACATCACCAAATCTTACCTAATGTTACTTTAATTTGATTTGGTGGTGTCCCTGTGTATCTACTCTCCTCCAGTGGTGAAAGAGGCTGTTATTACCTTGTGGTTACAGGTTTTGTTTTATGCAGCATTAATGAATTTAGTCCGTATCCAACGGCAACACGTCCAGGAGATCTCTTTATACATAAACTCCTTGTGTTGGGTTTAAAACACCACACAGGCCAAAGTCAGAGGGGTGATTTTTAAGTAAAAGACAGAGTGTATGAGTGTGTTTTAAGGGATAGAGGGATGGCGAGTGTGTGTGTGAGTGAGTTGGTAAGCTCAGCAGGGAGCGGGGAGTAGGAAAGAGAGGTCCGTGGGGGTGGTAGGATGACGTGGGGCCTCTCCTAAGCGGCCCTAAGGGAGTGCTGGGGGGGGTGCTGACTGTGGTCCTGGGTGACTGCAAAGTGCTGTGTGTGTGAGATCCAGCAGGAAGGGGAGTCCCTAGGCTCTCACTAACCCCCCCGCCTCCTCTCCTGCACTCTTCCTCTCTGCCTCCTCTTCCTCCTCCTCCCTATTTCTCCTTCATGTTGTTGTCGCCATTGCTCTTAAAGTCACAGGGTTCAGTATCTTCTAATGTTTTTAGCACACATAAATAACGTGTGTTGTCAGTGCACGCTTACTGAAGGTGGGGCAAAGACCATTGTTGTTTCCAACCTGCTACAAGCAACAGATGCCATGGGAGAAGGCATTTCTGGGTAGAGTGGATAATGTGTGTTAAAGTATATGGAGAATAAACATGATTCTCGTTCTTATTTTGCATTCCCTTTCCCCTTGTACGCCATAGTCCCTCCACATGGTCCCGTTCACCATCTCCTCGAGTTCCACGTCACCTCCTTCCACACTCTCCTTCCTTTCTGACTTTCTGCTTCTCTCTCTCTCACCCCCCCGCTCGTGTTCCCGCTCTCCTGTGTTTGTTTGTGCTGCTGTGCCGGGGCTCAGGGGGGCCGCTCGCCATTTCTTATTTAAAAAGATAAAAAAAACCTTCCTTCCCTTTATTCCCTGGGAGATGATGTCGACAAGGACACTGGCAGGCTTTTCCTGGTATTAAATTCACTTCTCTCTCACCCCCCCCAACATCCAACCCACTCACCCCCCCCACACTTTTCCCCCAGTCACAACGCTCCTCTCTGGAAAATGTGTGTTGAGTTTGGAAAGAGCAGCGGAGGGGTGACTAGTGTAAGGGGGGGGGGGGGTTGGTGTCCCGCTGTCTTTCCTTCTGAACCCCCGCCCTCAACACAGCCCCCTGTCTGCTTCCCCCAGAGGACCTGAGTGAGGCCCCTTCGGCCCGTCCCACTGGTAGGGTGGACCGGAGGTGCACCCCCCCTACTGCCCCCCCCCCCCCCAACACTTACTCTAAACCACTAACACTAACTCTCTCTCTCTCCCTCTCTCTCACTCTCTCTCCCTCTCCCTCTCTCTCCCTGCTCCCTGAGACAGAAAAACAACCGTCCCTCCCAGGCCCAGAGGGGAAGAGAAGGGAAGGAGAAAAAGCAGAAAGCGAGCCAGGTCTGACACTAGAGACTGTGTGTGTGAGTGTGTGAGTGTGTGAGACTTTGAAAAAACTTTGTGGCTTGACATTTGTCATGTTCTCGGATGATGGCAAAGCAAGGGTTAATAGTGCCATCAGAGCTGTGTTGTTTTTCCTGCTGCTGGACAAAGTGCAAAGCCCATGCTTTTACACACACACACACACACACACGCACAAGCTTGCAAAGCATGCATCCTGGAAACAATAGCTTGAGAGCTTTACTTTGCTCTATCAACAAACAAACCATAGAACAAATGATTCACAAATCTTCTTTGACATGCAGTACAGTAGAGGACCTTTAAAAACACACACACACACACACACACACACACACACACACACACACATACATACACGCACAAACGCACCCTGTCTGTGTCCCTGACTATGATTCATGGTGGAAAAAGGCAGCTCATATCCCCATGTGTAGGCCAGTAGGGGCTGTAATGGATCTGAATTGAATTATTTTATTCACTTCCTCCCTCTGTGATTGGCTGGCTCAGCAGGACGCCTGACGCACCAATCCGAGCCTTGGGTTTCACCCGCTACTCTCTCACTGGGCGAGTCGGGGTGACCTCACCCTCACTGTGGCTTTTGGATCACCTGTGTGTATTGCACATATAGAATGGAAGCTATGGTGCTGGGGTTTTATTTGGCAGCAGGGGCGCTGAGCCGGGGCCTATTTACGACCTCCTTAATGGCTCGTACTGTCAAACCCAGCACACATTAGACTGTTGCTTCTCAGCTGCAGGGATGTGGGAAATAGGAGGGGGTGTAGGGCCGGACTAAAATGCAGGGTGTCTGATAATATCGGCCGATATCGATTAGTAGTTTATGGCTTGTGTTGGCTTGTTTTATATTTTAGTAAACATGCACATGTGAGCGGTTTGTAATTTTATGTTCTAGGGTGGTGCTGCAGGGTCCTAGGGTCCTGGGTTCAATCCCTGCCTCAGGTCACTGTTTGGTTGTTCATCAGGACCAGTGTGACCATAATGTGATGCTTTTATCCAAAAATAATGGACATAAAGCTGTATTTGGACAACATTAATTCTAAATGGGAAGATAGGAATGGGGCGGCATGGTGGTGCAGCAGGTAGTGTCGTAGTCACACAGCTCCAGGGACCTGGAGGTTGTGGGTTCGATACCCGCTCCGGTGACTGTCTGTGAGGAGTTGGTGTGTTCTCCCTGTGTCCGCGTGGGTTTCCTCCGGGTGCTCCGGTTTCCTCCCACAGTCCGAAAACACACGTTGGTAGGTGGATTGGCGACTCCAAAGTGTCCGTAGGTGTGAATGTGTGTGTCTGTGTTGCCCTGTGAAGGACTGGCGCCCCCTCCAGGGTGAATTCCTGCCTTGCGCCCAATGATTCCAGGTATGCTCTGGACCCACCTCGACCCTGAACTGGATAAGCGGTTACAGATAATGAATGAAAGATAGGAATGGCATTTTATGAAAGGATGTCGAATATTTATTTTGGATTGACATTGGATAAAATCATGGTCTAGGTAAGAGGTGGGAGTGGCTACTGGAGTTACGCATTGACTACTGTTCTGAGTACAGCACGTTACCCAATATTACACATATACATATCTCCAGTTGTTGTTGCCAGATGTTTCCCTCCTCTGAGTGATTCTTTAGGTCATCTTGTGGATTTCAGTACGGTGTGTAACACCTGAGGTTAGCCATGAAATTGAATGATTTCTGCCATAATCTACATCACTTAACACCTCCTCCGGCACCCCAATACCTGTGCAAACATATGAAACATCATCTTACCAGGAGATATGACTGAATATTCCCCCCACATGTCAGTTCACACGGCATTAATATAACCTGGGGTTATTTTTATTGCACATGTTACAGCAGGTGAAAGGCTCTGTAATCTTTCCAGAAACAGAAGCACGCACCCCAGAAAAATGACTGAAATGGTGTATTCGGAAGGGACTAAAATCACAGATACTTTACAGGTTTAACAAATTCCATTCAAATAGGTCTTTGGTCAAACTGGCCACCCCTCATTCTAAACCTAACCTTTAGCATGAGAAACTAATCCGTATACCCACGTTACCACACAGCAGCTCTGTTTTTGGATTAAATCCGAATTATATCAACTGGTACTATCAGTTCTCTTAAATCTGATCAGTATCAGCCACACACTGTCCATATCGCTCAGGCCCTAGTGTGTTTGTGTTCGTCTGTGTGTGCAGTATGTGTGTGTTAGAGTGAGATGTCAGTCAGTCTCGTGGCTGTACACACGCTGTTTTTCTCTGGAGTGCGAGCTGAGCCTGAGCCAGCCTGAGTGCGCACGCGGGGAAACGGAGCTCTGTTTTCACTCCTCGGCCTGGA
Organism: Hoplias malabaricus; assembly: GCF_029633855.1. NCBI lineage: Eukaryota > Metazoa > Chordata > Actinopteri > Characiformes > Erythrinidae > Hoplias > Hoplias malabaricus. Next base: position 23,496,030 of record NC_089810.1, on the reverse strand, counting down.
AGAGTGGAGCGAGGGAAGGGAGAAAGGAAAAACAGGAGAGAAGGAGAAATGATGACCCTCCGCTTTGCTACACTAGGGCCTGCTCCCAGTGATGCAGTGGACAGTTTAGAAAAGAGGACACGGGCAAGAGCGCTCTTTCTCTCTTTCTCTCTCTCTCTCTCTCTCTCTCTCTCTCATTTATCTCCCTTTTTTCTCTCCATCTCCTTGTATGAACCTCTGGAGGTCCATAATATATTTTTAATTTCCCCAAGGCAGCGACAGGAAAACAGTTCTAATGTGTGAAATGGAGGTGTGTGTGTGTGCATATGTATGTTTGCGCGCATGTGTGTGTGTGTGTATTCTGTATAGGGTTCATACGATTAATTGATTAAACCCAATTAATACTTCATCAGTGTATATATATATATATGAATGATAGATGTAGATATATCTATCCATTATTGCATTATATTATTTCTAAGAGGAATAATATATCACCAAATGACAGTCTTTGCTCAGGTCCTGGACCGAGTGATAGTTCTGTCTGGATCTGTGATTAATGGGAATAAATATTGTGTATCCCTCCTCTCCCCCTCCCCCCATACAGTCATGGTGATAGATATGCACAGACACAGCTATTCCAGTTAATAGGGCAGTAACTTCATTCAAATGAGATTAGCCCTCCTGTATGCTTTAATATTTTTATAGTTCAGATAATCTGATCAAGTGCGTTTACTAATAGAATAACATGGTGACAGCTCTGTTAGTGTACTGCCCTGAAACAGGTGATGGCATTGGTGAGCAGCTGTCGAGTTAGTGCTCTTGTTGTGGATGCGTGTGTGTGATTTCTAATTCCCTTCCTTCCATGACGCTCTCTTTCATCATCCCCCTCTCTCCCTCGCTCCCTCTCTATGGGTGTGTAGGCATTGGGTGCTGTATCTGTCTCTCTCTCCCTCTCTCTCTCTCTCTCCCTCTCGGGGGTGTTGTGTTGGGCTGGTACAGTGAGGCTGGGGGGCTGGGAGGTTGGGAGAAAGGTCCCTAGAGGGCCACGTTGTATTGTGGAAACATAGCAAGCGAAGGCCAGTGGAGCCTGAGTGAGGCCTGCTTTAAATAGGTCCCTGTGTTTACTGTGTTAGGGCCTGCTCTCCCTAGAGAGAGCGCATACACTCACGCTCACACACTCTGCCTGCACCTGCTCAAGCTCTGGGCCATCAGGGGCCCCGTCCCATCTCTCCCTGGCACGTACCCGATGCAAATATATCTGTACGGCACCCTTTCCCGCTCCCAGCTTAAAGTGATAATCAGGACTATGTTCTTTCGAGGGAAATTACACAAAGAGAGTGATATTGCCCTACTTAATTTAGTCTGGGTGCTGTATTCTGAAAAGATACTATATATGGTGGTGTATCGCTACATCATAGCTGTCTAAAAGCCACAGCATCAGGGAAATGACTTAATTCATGACTTAATGTAGTCTGTCTGCTTATAATTAAAAATAGCTGATTATGTACTATACACAGGGTCGGACTGGTATATCGGTTAGTTGATATTATCAGCCGATCCTATAGTGCTGTGCGATAAATCGATATGTTTTTGTCCAATAACAATGATAAGCTCTGCACAGAAGGCTTAATAAAGGTTTGTTTCTATGCACCGTTAGCACAGTCAATGGAAACAGCCAGTTCAGGCAGCGTGCAGCACACTCTCAGGCTGGAAACTATATCAGACCCTATGAATGTGAGAACCTAAACAAAAATATTCATTCATTCATTATCTGTAACCGTTTATCCAGTTCAGGGTCGCGGTGGGTCCAGAGCCTACCTGGAATCATTGGGCGCAAGGCAGGAATACACCCTGGAGGGGGCACCAGTCCTTCACAGGGCAACACAGACACACACATTCACACACTTTGGAGTCGCCAATCCACCTACCAACGTGTGTTTTCGGACTGTGGGAGGAAACGGGAGCACCCGGAGGAAACCCACGCGGACACAGGGAGAACACACCAACTCCTCACAGACAGTCACCTGGAGCGGGAATTGAACCCACAACCTCCAGGTCCCTGGAGCTGTGTGATGCGACACTACCTGCTGCACCACCGTGCCGCCCTAAACAAAAATATAATTTGTTTAATTCAATCAATACATTAAATATGTTATAGTCTCCTGTTCTGTCTGTGTTTGAGGTGTGTTTTGTGCCTCATGGTGTGCTGCGGGACCAGGTGTGGTGAACCCTGTCAGAACTCTAGCAGAAACCTGCCTGATGCTCAGTGAGAAGCTGAGGGCAATGAACTTAGCTTGCGAAGATAAATATTTATTTTTGTGAGGGGGGGTTTTCTCGGTGCAATGTGTATCTTTCCTTGCACAAAATGTTTTGACCTGTTTGCAAAAGAATATTTCACTGCCGAAAGTATATATATACATATATATATATATATATATACACGATTTTTCGAATTGGAACTCACGCTACAGGTCAGGCTGCTTCTCTTGGTAATAATCATCCTAGGTATTTATTGTATTCTACTGTTCCCAGTGTTACATGCTTTCTGTTTACAGTATTGTATTGGAAGCATTTATTATTATTATTATTATTATTTCTTCATCTTCTTACTTTATCTCGTTATTCTTATGACTTCTTTACATTCTTGAGGTGGTGTTTTCATGACACAAAGCACTATTTATGGTGAGCCACTTATGTTAGAAGTGAGTTTTTCATATTCTTGGAAGGGGAACACTGTGTATTGTGGGGAATACTGTATATTATTGTGTAGTGATGAACATTTGGTGTATCCTGTCTGCATATTTATAGAAGGATATCCTTTAGAAATGTTACAAAATCTATTAAATAAAAATGTACTAAGCTTAAATCTAATAATCTTATCTACTATTCTTCCTAAAAAATAGAAAGAATTTTTACTGTAACAATCATTTTTGGCCATATCGCTCAGTTCTGCCCACTGATGAAAATCAGACGATTAGCAATTGTTTAGTTGTGATAGCTTTCGATGCTAAGGTAAAACCCTCCTGAAGAGTTGTGCCAGTGAACAACCGGGTAAGACTCAGTCTCTGCTTAATTCCATCATAGATTTACAGAATTGGAGCACAACAAAAGAAAAATATGACAAAAAACAGAACATGTCCAGTTTACTGAGGCAAAAATGTAATTAATTAATTCTGTAAAATGTTCTGTAACTGCTTATCAAATTCAGGGTCATGTGGGTCTGGAACCTACCCAGAATCATCAGGCGCAAGGTGGGAACACACGCTGGAGGGGGCAAAATAAATAAATAAACTGACCTCAATAATGTTTTCATGGCAGAATGCCATCGAAAATATTCCAAGCAAATGTGGACAGACTACGTTTACTGTAATCCCCTTCATTACAGAACCTGTCCCGTGAATGTTGTGTGTGTAAGTAAAAGCAACACGTCTGTGTTACCACTGCCACAAGTCTCATTTAGACCCGACGCTAAGTCAGCACAGATGGGTCAGTGATGTTCTGAGATGGACTGTATTGTCTCTGTGTGTCTCTGTCTACATAACCCTACACCTTCATCTGCTAATGTACCAGAAGACTGGCGTTAAAATCTCGGGGAAAGAGAGCGAGGCAGTCGCGGTGCTCTTTTTGTCCAGCTCTATTAGCAGGCGGGAGAGAGCTTTTACTGGTTTTCAGGGACAGAGTGTGTAATGGATTCAGACAGGTAGGCTCTGTTTAAGTGATGAGATCAGACATCCCTAATCGAGCACAGAGCGGAGCTGCCATCTGACTCATGTCCTCGAGGAAGAGAGGAATTCTTCGGGTCTGGAGCGCATGAACACATGCTTAGCCCAGCTGATCCATTTTACACTTGGCTGTGTGTGTGTGTGTGTGTGTGTGTGTGTGTGTGTGTGTGTGTGTGTGTGTGTGTGTGTGTGTGTGTATGTGTGTGACATGAAAGGTAGCTTTGTACTGTAGATGTTTTTATAGGGGGAAAAAAAGAGCAGCAGTCTTGTTGAAGTTGGAGCTGATATTTTTCCAGTGCAGAACAGCAGTGTAGATGGGCCTTCTGTTCAGTCATTGCGTGTGTGTGTGTGTGTGAGAGAGAGAGAGAGAGAGAGAGAGAGAGAGAGTGTGTATGATCTATTAAGAGAGATCTAATAGCAGAAATGGAATAAATATACAAAACTATGGTCACGTTTTGATTAGTGTATAATCACTTGTAAATAAAAACATATTAGATATATATTTGTGTGTTGTGAGCTGTTCGTATCTACATAGGGATATGGAGGGGTGAGGAATGGATATTCAGCTGGTTGCAATGTGCAACCTTTCCGCTAGATGCCACACAGTTTTACACACGGCACCTTTAAGGTCTGCCTATTGTGGACACAGATGTTCAGTTTTCCACACACAGAATATTTATAACATCTATAGTTAAGTATTAAATAACATGGAGTGTTCTTTAGCAGCTGCACAGTTTTGCTGTACCCATACAGAGGACTATAAATCTTTGGGCTGTGGAAAAGAAGAACTCTGAAATGGTGGTGGTCCAGTTTAGTTATGCTATATTTTCCTGACAAAAACACACTAATTTTGCAGAGGACACTTCATGATATGTGAAACAGCAGTGAAATGCATTGGTTAAGCTGAGGCCTGTTCTGTTTGACATCATACTGGGATTTCCCTTCAGTGTTTTACACTTAACATGCATTACAAAAAACACATACACAAACACACACAAGGCTAAAGCAGGATGCAATGGAAAGGGTTTTGAAAATGTAGTGTTCTGGGACAGGTTGTAAAGAGAGCTCTTGCTCAGACTTTTGGATGTGAACTACTTTGAACAGCTACATGTACAGGTGTAACTTCAACACAGCATTAAATATTGAAATAATATACACAACAGTGTACAGAACTGCTGAATGTTCTCCTGCCTCACACTGTACATTCTTAACACAGTTCTTAACTCACTCATAACATGACTTTATAGACAACTGTACACTCATTGTAAACCTATAGTTCTTCAGTTGTGTTGCGTGAAGTTCACTTGGAACTGGTGTCACTGAGCATGCCACTGGGGTTAGATACAGATGTCATCACCACATCTATTTATTTTTATCTAATTATTCTAAAATTCTATAAATTAAATTAACTTGAAGTCTTTGACTTGTGTTGCTGATACACTGCTGTTTTAACTGAACATTTATTATTCTAGACTAACTGATTTGTTACTGAACCTGAGATAGAGAGTATGTAAATATTAGATTTTTGTTCATTTTGTTGATGGTGATATTTTAGTGTGGAATTTTGGTTATGTTTTTCTATTGTTCATAGTTCTCGTTCAGTGTCATTGTTGAACATCAGATCCCATATAGACTTGACCTGAAAACTGTTTCACCTGTGCCTAAGTCAGACCCCTGCTACCTGAACTGGAGTTATGAAGAAATGGAACATCTGGAGGGTTACATATGCAGACAAATGCCTCATCAAGAATTAGTTTGAAATTTGATCAGTCATAGCGTCTTGTAAGAATGTTCTAGACAATTGAAACACATAGGAATTTAACTGAGCAGTAAAAAAATACTCAAAATACCATAAAGACAAAGACAATTTCAACTACATGTGATTTTATGTACATAAGGGTATTTGCTAAGCCATTTCCAAACCTCTTTAGATAGCAGCCTTGTGTTAAAGGATCACTAAGTAAAATTATTTATTTTGGCAAAAGGTCATTCATTTATACAAAATCAATCAATCAATACGCAGGAGGGAGGGAGCAAGGGGTGGTTTCCTACCCTCCCTCAAAAGTTACATAGTGCAGTTTCTGAAGTGCTGAGCCCAGAGTAGCTATGATAGTGAGGCTCTGTTCTCTCTATTACGAGTGCGTGAGTGAGTGAGCAAAATGTATTATTATTATTTGGTTTTATCTTATTATATTTTTTAATATCAATATAAATGTGTTTATATTGTGTACCTGAGCTGTGTGTTTGCCCTGGTGTGTGATGGAATGCGCGTGTTTTGCATTTCCAAATGTGCAACTGCTGACTGCTTCCTCACTCTTCATGACGTTTCTCTTGTCGTTTGTTCTTTTTCTTTTTTTCCGGGGGTTTCTTTGGCGTCCCTCCCCTTGGTGCGGTGGATGCCTGCCGGTGTCCGTAAAGCCCAGCATCACTCCGTCGCTAATTATTTTCCCTCTCTCTCACGATGGAGGCAGTACTGCACTGTTTAAAAAAAAAAAAAAAAAAAAAAAAAAGGAGAAGAAGAGGGGGGGAAAAACATATCAACCTAACGAGGGGTAATTAGCAGGTCCCTGCAAGGCGGGGCTGTGCTCAGCTACACGACTGCTCTGTGGATTCTACTAATTCACTTCTCCTCATCTAATTACCCCACACAAACATGGCTGTTTGTCTTCCCTCAGAGAGAGAACGAGAGAGAGGGAGAGGGAGAGCGAGAAAGAGGTGGAGGGTGTGGGGGGCTAGCAGTGGTATCTAAGTGATCGCCCCCCACCCCAACACTGAGCCTGACCCGAGGCTTATTTTAATGTTAAACTAACATATCTTTATGTAATACACAGGCATAAAGGGATTATTATCATTAATACTAGTACAGCTTTGCTACTATTAGTACTTTGCAGCATCAGACTGTTAACACATGAAGCAGCATGTCTGTTGTATACGATGACTTTGCCAAAGAGAAGAGTTAAAGGGTCATTTTATGAAAAAAATTATTTGGGGACAAGTAATTTGATTAAACAAGTATTTTGGGGACACTTTTTCTTCTTTGTGGTCGTCTTAAGTCAGAAAATATGGGTATTTCAGGGTATTTTGGCGATAACAATATTTTTGGCGATATGAAAAAACACTTGCTTATTTTGTAAACTGTAACTTACCAAGATTCTGGTTCTGTATAAAACAATAATGTAGCATATAAATCTACCACACAACCAAAATGCAGAACATTTTGTGTGCATATAAACAGCAAAAGTAAACTTCACTGTAAATAACAAAACAAACACAGAATATTTAAACAAATAAGTCAGAATATCACGATTATCACAATATTGATCTTTTTTAATATCTTTAAAAAAAAGTATGATGATATTATTGTGAATGTTACGATATGGCACAGCCCTAGTCTTAGGCCTCGTCCACACGGATCTGTTTATTTTTAGAACAAGAGGTTGTGGTCTGAGTTTTGGCCTCCCATCCACATGGGAAATCTGTGTTTTAGGTTGATGTTTTCGAAAACGTTCTCCAAGGTGGAGATTTTTGAAAATGTTTTTGTCGCTGTCCTCGTGTGGACAGAAGACAAGGGAGGTTTTCGGAAATGCTGACTTTACACAGCATGACTATCTCTGGGTGAAATTCAAATAGCTTCTCGCTCACAGAGTGTGTACATTCATATACTACACACTAGATTTCAGGTTCCCACATATGAATAAATATGAATGTTGTATTAAAAACATACAAGGCACTATTAAGGTCTGGATTCAGTCATTTCATGACTTGCATAGTGCACTACATAGGGATTATGGAGTGATTTGGAATTAAACCTTTTTGTTCCTCTCATGCTTATTGGTGTTTTGATGTCTCTCCTAACAAGGTACTGTAGCCCCATTTTCATATTCGTCTGGACGGGGATGTATTTATAAACAGAGAATAAATGGATCTGTGTAAATTAGGTCTGAGTCTCTTCAGTCACAGAACTGGACCTGAGCTTATGTGAGAGCGTAAAGACAGGGTTTAACAAATCAAAACTAAAAGTGTGGAGGAGAAATAAGAGTACTGAAAATTTGAAGAAACAAGTAGAAGGAGAACCCAGTGAAAAACCAGTTTTCCTAAAATCCAGGAAAAAAAATCTGCTCCACACTCCTCATTCCTGGGCTCTGGAGCTGAACTGAGCTGTGGCTCATTCTCATTTAAAGGAACAGCCGCTGAAACAGGTTCTAAACACAGCTGTTTAGACAGAGAGAGAGAGCAATGCTGTGGTGTTTGATCCTTATGGTATTTTGACCAAACATACCACAGACATTTCATTAAGGCTCCAGAACTGTTCACTTGTGGAAACAGGAAAGAATATATTCCCTTTAATTAATGGCTAAGCGTCATGGGATGGCGCTTGTAACCAAACAACCAGACTTGCGTATTTAGAAATGATTTGAAATTACTAGCTATCATTTACACTGGGCCATAACATCATCACAAGGAGACCAGCATAACCTGTCAAAAATGGAGTCTTGTAATACTTTACTTCTACTGAAAGAATGAGGTTTTTCACTTGGCAGACGTGCTGTGATCCTTGCTCTTTTTAAACCCATATCTCAGTGTTAGCAATGGATCTGTGTCTTCAGCCACTGAATGTGTTGGGCTCTATTGATGTATTCCAGACTATGAATGTATCGTCTGTTCCGACAGGCTACAGCTGTACTTGTCTGGTTGTGGAGCTTGTAACTCTATTTGTTAAAAGCTCTTTGAGTGGCCTGAGGGTTGTTGGCTGTGGAAGGAGTTGTAGCTGTTTGATTTATATGCTTTATTCAAGTGTAATGTAATCAACTGAGGCATTGCCAGATTTCAGGCACATGAAAATCCTCCAGCCTGAGTATTTACATGCACTACCGTCCAACAGTGCTGGAGTTAAAGTGCAGGACTGACACACGATCTTATCGTATACAGGTATTTAAATCAACACCAAAAAAGAAATGGATTTTAATAGCTAAATGTATTGCTGGAGATTATTATACTATGCTTTTCTTATGCTTGAAGTTAAGCAATAAAATATATTCTGTAATGATTTTTTTTATGTTAATTAACAAACACTGAAATAACCACTGGAAAAAAAACTGTGTGTAAGTCCTTAATGACATCTGATTACACCAGGCTTAATAGGTGTCAGGTATAAACAACATGAGTGCGTGCTAATTCAGGCTAGATTTGTTACAATACTGAATATTTGTTCTTCTCCAGATTCAGATCTGACCTAAGCCTGATGCCAATGCCTGGATTTGGGTTCTTTAATTTGGAGTGCACAGGCTAAATATAATGCTAATATGGCTGCGTATGTATTTGCAGTAATTCTACTCAGGTAAACAGGCATAGTTGTCAATGTGTGATCATTTGTGTGAGTTGGTGTTAGAAAGTGTGTGTGTGTGAGGGCTCCTGGCGCTGTGACGGGCTGTGACTCAGGGATAATGGCCCACTGAAGAGAGAGGGCCAGGGGCTCCATCTGGCTGGGGGAAGCATGAGGTGGGCTGTGGGGGGGGGACCCCGTGGGACCCCAAAACTCTCATTAACACAGTGCTCCCTCTTCGAATGGGGGGTGGAACACACACACACAAATTACTGATTAAAACACACACACACACATACAAACATATATATAGGTGTGTGTCCTGTTGTCTATGATCAGCTGCTTGATGACTCTTTATGTCTGTGTCCATGTGAAGGTTATTGAGCTTACACGCTGATGCAGGTGACTTCCACACGGCAGCACTGATAAATGATGGGCTCAATCAAGGGCATGACAGCAGTGCACACTGAACCCTTGCCACTAAGGAGTATGTGTGTGTGTGTGTGTCCGGCCAGGCTCACACCTACAGCCCCACACAGTGGTCAGTCTAAAGCCTCATGTGTGGAGGGTGGAGTGTCTGTCCTCTACCATCACCATCCCACAAGGACAGAAAGAAGAGTCAAGGAGAGCTGTGATACAAAATGACAAAAATATTCTCACTGAGAAAGCCAAAGTTTAAATAAATATCAGCTGTTTAAAAGTCACAGTTATAACCCGAGATGAGGGAATTAAACTGTAATTTTGTTCTAATATTCCTCGGCTAGGGCACATTGTTGGGTGAGTGATAAGATAAAAATATTACACACAAATAATGAAGACAATTTTACTACTCACGTTATGTATCATTTGGTATCACGGTAGTATTTTGGCGTCCTGCAGCACCTCTCTGTTTCTGAAAGCACCACTGTGTGCCACTCAGCACTGACCTAAAACTGCATTAAATGAGTCCCAAAATGACCCTAGAAATAAATGATCAGTGACACATAGCTTTGTTTACATTTTACAAAGGCAGTAAATGCTTAATGCTTAAACTTTATAACAGTGTTGCTGCAGAAGAGAAACATTTACTACCAGTTTACAAAATGTCTGCTGATTGGTCCTTCCTAAAGTACATCAGTTACTGAAATGCAACCAATACAGATTGATACACACAAACCCTCCAGTGGGAATGGAATACACTTCATTTGCGACAGTGGGAACAGAGGTGGGCACATAGTTCAGTTTCAATGTGAATTTTGTTTTTCATGCTGTAGTATCAAACCATTACTCTGTGTAAATAATTTTGCGAGGAATGGTCAGGATTTGTGCCCTGTGAAGGACTGGCGTCCCCTCCAGGGTGTATTTCCCCCCCCCCAGGGACCAGGAGAAGACCCATAAGGTTGTAACCCTCAGGTTAAGAACCCTGTTTAGTTTTTTGTTTTCGTTTTGTTTAATAAAGTATCCCAGCTTCAAGATAAACAGATAAAGCATTACCTCTGCCAGTGTTAATAGCCTGGTCTTTTCCACTTTTCCACCAGCTTGAAAACAGCGGCTACCAAATGGAATAAATTCTCTAAATTATGTTAAGAGTTTAATCTGTTAAATCCGTATGTGGGTAGAATGGAAAACGAACATGAGCTGGGAGTTTTTTTTTAGTGCTTGTTAACAGTAGCTTTTAGATGGCATTTTTTTGAAGTAGTATTTTTGCATTTTAATCACCCCTCAAGTACAAGCAACTGTACACTAGCTTAATCATTTCTTTTACTGAAAAGGTTTTTCACTCAGAGGATGAAAATGAATCAGCTAACATCAAAGAACATTAATACAGTTCTACTCCAACTGTCTGAGATGTTTAATGCACTGAAATGGAGTCTATGATTTTCCTGCCTCTTGTCGAGATGCCAGCTGTGAGCTGTAATTTTATTTGATCTGTCTTAGAGCAAACATTTGTTTAGGTTCAGTTTTCTCTTTTCCATTTCATGAGCATTCGCTTCTCGAGGCCGCATGACCATGATCGACTTTAGCATTAGAGAGGTGAAACGGAAGCAGTGTTGGCCTTGTAGCAGTTAAGCTAGCTGTGCTGTCAGTGGAAGTAGAGAGAGGCAAAGAGGGAGAGAGTGTGTGTGTTTGCGTGTAAGTGGATTGTAGAGTGATCCGAGGAGAAGTGTGGTCTCTCTGAACATATCAGCGGATATAAAGCAGCCTTGTTCATCTGAATGGCTCTTTAGAAATCATTAGTCTCTGCAGACGGCGCTGTCCTCGCTCGGCCCTCGTTTCATTCCGCTCTCCTGTGTGAATTCTCTCAGAAAAGCTTCATTTCTCAACAGCCCTGTTGAGCCTTGTTAGCCCTGACCTCTGCTTTCACCTCTCCAGACCTGGGCCTTTATAGTGTGCGTGCTTTGTGAAGTGTGTGTGTGTGTGTTTTGTGGTCAAAGAAAGGGAATGAAAAGCATGCTGTTGTGTCAAGTTGTGTCTGCTTAAAATGTAATATTACATTGTGGGGACCATCCACACATTGTGATATGTACTTTGTATGTACACACACACACAGATATACACAGAAATACATCACAGTCTATAGCAGAGAAATGATAGCAGCGTGTGTGTGTGCAAGCGCACATGTGTGTGTTTATACCAAGGCCTTGGCTCTAGCTAGCAAGAGTGCAGCTGGGGTGCACAACACGTGTATATCAATCTAGCGCAGAGAGAGAGAGTGAGTGTGTGCCGTAATGGCAGTGGCCCTGCAGTCTAAATGGAGTGTGTTGTGGAGACCCCCTCTGGAGACCACCTCCCCCTCCAGAGAGGAGGAATGCTTACTGGAGAGGATGGGGGGATGATGGCAGGCAGGAAAATGGAGGTGAGAGAGAGAGAGAGAGAGAGAGAGAGAGAGAGAGAGAGACGGATGAAGAGACAGAGTGGGCGAGCGAGTGTAGCACTTTCCGAGCGCGTGTACGGTTTGGAGCGATGTGCGATGTGCCAGCAGCTTTTATATTCCGCCTGCCTTCCTACGGCGCCGAGCGGCACGAGCCAGCCTTGTTCCGAACCAAAAAAAAGGAGAAGATGGAGGGAGGAGAGAGGTAGAGAGAGGGCCGGAGTGAGGTCCCGTCTGGCTCCTCCCTTGTTGCCATGGTAGCAGGTTGTGCTGGCATGTGCCTCGGTTGGCAGTGCCCATACCTCTGGCATGGCGGTACCTGGGGGAACGATGGTGTGTGTGTGTGTGTGTGTGTGTGTGAGAGAGAGATTGAATAAGGCGAGGGAGGGAGGGAGGGAGTGAGTGAGTGAGTGTGTGTGTGTGTGTGTGTGTGTGTAGTACTGACACTATCCATTTTCACTGAGATTAGAACCTTTCATGGATGAAATAGTGCAGTTAATGCACCTTTATACGTGTATGTGTGTGTGTAACAGCAGCCCCCAAGTACTATCAGTGTAGTGTCAGTTAGGGGCCTTTCTCCTCCCTGTCCAGAAGGCACTCTCACCACTGGACAGATGGCCATTCCGCCTCCCCCCTTCCAGAACCTCCCAAACGCTCCCACCTTCACCCCCCACCTCTTTGGGACGAAGGGGAGAGAAACTAGAGCACCTCAGCACCCCCTCACTCAAAACCCCCTCTCTTAGACCGCCACCCCTCTTTCACCCCCTGCCCGTTCCTCGGCCACCCGCAGCCTGCGCTGGGCTACAGCCCAAAGCAAGTCCCAGGCTGTACTCTGGCCTCCAGCCCTGCGCTCCAGGCCCCATTAGCCATTAGCGCTGCTAGCGTAGCCGGGCCGGGCCAAATTAGAGCTGCTGATCAGAGTGCGGCGAGCGGAGGAATGGCCACCTCCTGCTTCCCTCTGATTGCACAAGTCCAGGATGATTAGACAGGATGTTAAGCCCGGGGGAGCTGCTGAGCTGAGCTGAACCCCCTCCCTCTATCCCTCCCTCACTCCCTTCGCTCCTCTTTTCTCCTCTGCTTTCACATTCCCTTCTTTTGCTCTGTTTTCTCTACGTCTTTCTAGCTCCTTTCCAGTCTAGTCTTTAGGCCTACCGCACTACTTTCCCTTGTCTTACACTTTCTTCTCTTCTTTCTCACTCTTTCAAACACACATTCTTTTATTCTGCATTCTTTAGCTTCTTCTTTCTCTTTCTCTCTGCTCCACTGTCATCTTCACACATTCGCTTTATTTGCCTGACAATTACATTTGTACGGTCAAAGCAATAAACATCGTATAAACATTCAGCACAGGATACAATGATACAATGATACTATGATACTATGATACTATGATGTGTGCTTAAAATAAGAAATAAGTCCAGCTCTGGGTGACTGTCTGTGAGGAGTTTGGTGTGTTCTCCCTGTGTCCGCGTGGGTTTCCTCCAGGTGACTGTCTGTGAGGAGTGTGGTGTGTTCTCCCTGTTTCTGCATGGGTTTCTTCTGGGTGACTGTCTGTGAGGAGTTTGGTGTGTTCTCCCTGTGTCTGCGTGGGTTTCCTCCAGGTGCTCCGGTTTCCTCCAATGGTCCAAAAACGCATGTTAGTGGATGGATTGGCGAATCAAAATTGTCTGTGTGAATGTCGGTATGTGTCGCCATGCGAAGGACTATCGCCCTCTTCATGGTGTGTTCCTGCCTTGTGCCCAATGATTCCAGGGTAGGTTCTGGACCCACCTGGACCCTGAACTGGATTACTTGTTTACATATACAACAGTGCAGAATGGTGTGTGTGTGGAGTCTTGTATCTTGGTCAATAGTGACAGAATTTCATAACATTTAAAGTATTATTGGTAATAAACCAGGCCAAATTCTTCCATCCATCCATTATCTGTAACCGCTTATCCAATTTAGGGTCGCAGGGGGTCCAGAGCCTACCTGGAATCATCGGGCGCAAGGCGGGAATACACCCTGGAGGGGACGCCAGTCCTTCACAGGGCAACACAGACACACACACATTCACTTTCGAGTCGCCAATCCACCTGCAACGTGTGTTTTTGGACTGTGGGAGGAAACCGGAGCACCCGGAGGAAACCCACGCGGACACGGGGAGAACACACCAACTCCTCACAGACAGTCACCCGGAGCGGGAATCGAACCCACAACCTCCAGGCCCCTGGAGCTGTGTGACTGCGACACTACCTGCTGCGCCACCGTGCCGCCCTGGCCAAATTCTTAAAAAACGGAAAAAAAAAATTAAATGGAAAGAAAATGAGAAAATATTTCTATGTAAATAAAAGTAATGACACTAGTAATTTACAGTGTATGATTAGATGTATCAGGGGCATTCGTAGACTGCTCTTATTAATGCACTTATTTATGGCAGAAACAATATAAATCTCCTCAGTTTGGTGCCATTTGCCAAAACAGCATCCACATTCCTCTAAATACACGTTTCACTGATGTGTGACAGAACTCTGTTACTAACCATCTGCAGATCCTAATTTAATGTAACACTGTCTGGAATTTAGTTGTTCATAACTTTAAAATGAACCTCAGAAGTTGCGTTGTGTGGTGAGACATGCTCTTATTATTATTTTCTGCGTGCAGGGGACGTCAGACTGTTTGAGTTAGTGGTGTATTATATATTTTTGGTAGATTATACTGATATAAGTGGCTATAACCAAAATATATTGCTGTTAATATATGTTCATTACTCTGTCCAAATTCGAACTAAACTGGCTCTGACTGAAAGCGTTAGCTGCTCAAGCATTTGGAAATGTGTTGGGGCATTATGGGAAACGTAGTGCACCTGGTGAGTGGCTACATCATTACTCACTGTCCCTCAGGTTGCCAAATATTTTGCAGAAGTGAGTTTCCCTTCACCAAGAATTTTAAATGTAGCAGTTTTTGTTATATGTTCAAAATTTGGAACAATGTTTTTATTATGTTAATAAAATTGGTTTAATTAAATCTTTCACATTGGACCTCGTCGCTCTCATATTGATCACATCGTCTTTGGGCAGCCAGGACTTGTACCTGCCTTCTACCTGTCTCTATGCCCAGGCTGTGCCCGATGAGCCAGTACTTGTTTAGATCCATCTCTGCTGTGGATCACTGATGTTGTAGAGAATCCTTGCCACTCTGTTTACACTCTGTTTAGTGTAGTACTGTAGTTTGAGGTATAGTGTGGGTCCCAATGTTCCAGGTACATGTTTCTGCTCTGTTTGATTCCCTTCTCTTTTTGACGTTCTCCTCCCTGTGCCTCGCTGTCCCCACTCTCTGTCCTCCAGTCCTTCATTCGGTGGTCTCTGTGGCATCATCTTTAGTCCTTTCGTCGTGCTTCTCTTATTTTACTCATCTCCTTTCTTCTTCTCCATTTGCTTGTTCTTATCGGCCACTCCTGATCCTTCTTAATTTTCCCTCCCTCTCTCTCTCTCTCTCTCTCTCTCTCCCTCTCTCTCTCATATTCACTCTCTCTGCGGTCTCCTGTGCAGTCTTTTCAGAGTGCAGCGTTTAATGTGATAATAAGGTGTGAAAATGGAGCCACAATGGCGGGAGGAGGATTGCGCTGGCGGATTTCAGCGCCACAAGCGAGTGTGTGGCACGAGGGCCTGACTAGAGCCTCGAAGCTCTGCCGGCCACACTGGACCACTGACTCACACACTCGCACTGTCCACCTGCTCTTCTAATAAAGTGTATTGTAAAGTTTGTAGTTACTTTAAAAAAACTGTTAATATACAGTAACTCACTATACAGCATTTTACACTCATTGCACTCTATTTATACAGCACTGAAGAAGTGTCACTGGTGTCTTAAGTCATGGTTGAAGACCCAGTTCACTGACCCACATTTAGATTCACTCTATAGCTCCAGGCCAAAAACAAATTATTGATCCATGTATCTTGTTACATTTGACTTTTCTGGAATCTTACATTTTTTGTGTTGATATTGAGGAATTAGAAAGTGTAATACACTGTAGTGTAGGGTGTAGTGTACTGTAAAGTGTAGTGTACTGTGGGAAAAGGTGACTGATGTCTTGCGAACAATCTATTTATGCTTAATCACAAGGTACGTTGTGCTGAAACAGTTCTCTGCTGTTGTCTGTGTGTGTGTGTGTGTGTGTAGACGCAGCCGTGCCGGAGCGTGACTCTGAGGGGAAGGATAGGGCTGGGGGTGAAGATGGCGAGCAAAGCGTGACAAGTCATGACGAGCGAGCGGGCGAGGAGGATCTGGACGATGAGTCGATCTTCACCTGCGACAACTGCCAACAGGACTTCGAGTGCCTGGCAGACCTGACGGAACACCGCACCCACCACTGCCCTGCAGGTACGCCCCACCGCTGTGTGTGTGCCCTTCGAGTCCCGGGCACAGTCACATTCTCAGTCCAGACCCTGCCTTTCACAGACACAGCCGACCGACGTGGCTCATATAGAAACCGCAGATCAGAGAACAGAATTTTTTATGTAATCATGCAATTATTTATTTTTTGTTAATGACAATATCATGTTAGAACAACATGCAACAAAAATAACTGTCTGGAATTCCATCATTGTACAATTCAGTCGATGTTCGTAGGTTTGGAATTGTACATTGTAGAGTCATGGACTGAGGTTTTCTCTTAATTAAATAATGTCTACATCTTAAACATAGCCACATTTATTTAGACATTAAATTGTCATCAATAAGAAGTGAATGCACATTCTGTACGTAATGTTGAGAAGTCCGATAATGTACTTTATCCCTTAGATTCTTCTTTTTCTTTTCTCACACCTCTGTGCATCTACCTCCGTGCCAGGAATGATTTTAAACCAAAGCCTTCGAACAATTGAGCACTTCGAGTGAACTCAGTGAATCAAGAGTCATATTCTGATAATTCTCCACTGTGGCGCATTCACACCAATCCACTCTGACCAACGGGATGTTCACACAACTCTACACAGGGCACTTCTTTATGTAGATGTCTATGGAGCAGCACGACTGAAGCATGCGCACAATGCACTTTAATCTTGAACCATGCCATTTAAGTTGAAACACTGTCAAATATTGCCCTCAGTGTTGTGAAAAAACACAAAGCCTCATCCTCCCCTGAACAGTCCAAACCAAGAAAACCCACTCTCTGTTCATCTAACGTTTAAGAAAAGCTAGTTTTGGCTGCGTTAGAACGCTCAAAACAAAGATTACCGCAATCTGAAAGTGTAAAATCGAGAGGTTCAGTTCCCAAAATGTTCTTTATGCCATTCTCTGTCCAAAGACTTGCTTTTTTTGCAACACTGCAACTCGTATTTAAAGGGTGTCATGTGAACACTGCCTAGATCTTCGATATATAATGTAATTTTGCAGACGTATAAATTAGGGAGTAAAGTCAGTCTCTTCACGGTCAGTTTGCGTACCTCAGTGTGGATATCCTACAGTAATAAGAGAGTGTGGGTCTCTGACATCTTTCAGTGCACGAGCTGCCATGTTGCTCCTAGGCCATTAGAGTCAGGGAACATAGCGGTGTCTTGTGTGTGTGTGTCTTTGTGTGTGTGCTCGACCCGGTGTCTCAGTCTGTCTGCTATTCCAGCCTGAGTCTTATCTCTACCCAACATTTGTGTCAACATGTCAGTGTAGAGTTGGTAGCGGCTTCTCCACCGGAGCACCGTGTGTGTGTGTGTGTGTGTGTTTGTGAGCCTGTGTGGACGGCCTGCTCTGGGCTGCTCTGGAGTCAGTGGTGTCCCACAGGAGAGTGGTGTTTTAAAGCTAACACGCTGTACACGCACACAATGCCCGTTATTACAATCGTGGTAATTAATGAAACGCTGAAAGCGGCCCTGCAGGGGCATCTGCTTCCTCGCAGATTAATCAAGGGCCTCTCCTTAACGAGAAGAAACGGTGCATGGTGGGGGAGAGAGAGAGAGTGAGAGAGGAAGGGGGAGAGAGAGGGAGAACAGTTTGAAGCCCTACAGTAGTCTATTTGTATGTGTAAGGGCATGTAAGTGTGTGGAAGGGGGTGAAAAAAACACAGTTCATATTTTTCTTTCTTTTGTATGAAATATTCAATCAGGCTTTGATTGAAGAGGCTTTTAGTCATGGACATGACGTGAAAGCGGTCGTGGGGCGCGATAGCGACAGCCCTCGCAAAGCCTGCAAATGGCAGGGACGTGTTTCTGGGGGGACACAATATGGCGTGACACATAGGCCTCTCTCTCTCGCTCTCTGTTTCTCTGTGTGTCTCTCTCCTGCACTCCCCTCCCCGTTTTGGCTGTCTGGTGGCGGTGTAATGAAATCAAGGCCCGGGATATGAGATGCGCTCGCTGCTCCCCAGCCGTCAGACAGCTACGTGTTGCTTAGCGGAGGGGAAAAAAGAAAGAGAGAAATGAAATGAATTGATAAAACACAGCGTCCCAGGGGGCGGAGTGCTGGAGATTGCGGAATAATCCAGGGCTGCGGCTGGGGGATCGCATCTCTGCCTGCACCGTCCTTTCCTCCCTACAGTCTGGCTCTCTCTCTCTCATTCTCACACACTCATACACTCTCACAAACACACAAGATTCAGGCTTTATTATTATTATTGAAAAGAACGGTAAATTAAAAAACACTCACTGGCGAATCCTTTTAAGTTGTCTGCGTACCACTGGGAGACACTCTAGCAGGGGAAAAGAGCTGCATGCTGAAGTGCGACTGCATCAGATAGGGCACAAACACACACCATTTTCTCTCTCTCTCTCTCTGTCTGTCTCTCTGTCTGTCTGTCTGTGTGTGTGTGTGAATGCCATGTTGTGGCGAATGCCTGGCTCCCTTGGCACATCACAGGGCCTGGCCAATAACACTATACCAACAGAAGGCTTATAAACTCCACTCTATCAATTTAGCATTATTATTGTGAGCACATGGCACGCAGGGTGGTAATATGGTCCAAAGCAAACTCAGCCTTGTCACAAAATGCAATAAAACCCCATTCCTCTAACAGTATTACACCCACTATAGGATTAAACCTGAAATCCCATAATGTGGGGGACATGTGTCCGTGTGTGAGAGCAGCAACATGCCGACCTCTCGTTTAGGCTTTAGTAATCCCTGCCCACACCCTCACACATCCGTCCCCTTCTTTTGCCCCCCACTCAATACCAGCTTTTCCGTCTTCTTTTTTTTCTCCTCCCATATGACTCCTGTGACTTCTCTCAGTCACTGCGCGACACAGTTTTCGTAACCGTTTGCACTCCCTCTGCCCTGAGCTTTAACCTCCCACTTAGTGCTCACTTACAGCTCTTCCGCATTTTGTGTGTGTGTGTGTGTGTTTGTTGGTGCGTTCAGTAGTGTGCAAAAAACCAAGACCATCCTCTTTGTGTTCATTTCTAGGACATGTTATTAAGGTTATTTATGATGATAAGGACGTTTCAGACCTGAAGGAAATTCAGACATGATTCTGTCCATCGTTCCAGTGTGAGAAGAGAGCTCAGCACTGTGGGTCCTAAAGGTAGTGTAGATGTGGCTGAGAAATCGACCCAAAAATATTCAACTCAAACTAAGCAGTGGCCAGTGTTGTCTGAACCATAGACTGACCACCACAGAGACCAGACTATATCATCGTCAAATGGGATTACTTGGGTTGTGAGAAGGCTACAAAAGGTTGGCCTACTAATTTCAGGGGGAAAGAAAATAAAATGAGTGCTGTCAAAATAAACTCATTATTAAATGCATTTAGGCAGGAACACACCCTGGAGTGCGCCAGTCCATCGCAGGGAGACACACACCCACACATTCACACCTATGGACATTTATAAGTAGCCAATCCACATATCAATGTGTTTTTGGACTGTGGGAGGAAACCAGAGCACCTGGAGGAAACCCACACGGACACAGGGAGAACACACCAGACAGTGTATGACTGTGACTCTACCTGCTACACCACTGTGGTGACCCATGCTATTAAATTATTTACCAAATTTGTCCACAATGTCGTCTTTTTGCAGAACTTTGTGACGTTTTAGCACTTTTATTTAGTGATGTTTAATGTATGATGAAGCATCGCTTCAGAAAGTAGATTATATTCTATTTATACTGAAATATGTATTAAATATCATAATTAACTCTCACTCTTCTCCTTCCTCTTCCTCATCTCTCGCTCATACACACACACACACACACACACACAGCTTCCGAACTGTATTGTTAATTTTGTTCATTAAAATTTGCGTCCCATGCTAAATCTCTCTGAAACTTGGACCACACATGTATCTATCTCCCAAAAATACAAAGAAGCACGAGCATTTTGATTTTATTGTTGGAAAAGTTTTTTAATTCACAGACATTAATATAAATGTAATAAAACCGTGTTGATCTTACATTGATGTTTATTGTACATTTAAATATCTATTAATTAAAGCTTCAGTCTGCGCCCAAAGATTCAGGGTGGGCTCAGGGCCGTCCTCAAAACAGATGATGATGAAGATGATGTAGAAAAAAATGATGAATGAAATTAAAAAAAAAAAAATAAAAAGAAATTTGGATTGGAAGTAAAATAATAATAATAACTATAAAAAAAGCTGGTCTCTGAATTTTGCACAGTACTGAGGTGGACTGTGTTTGAGCTGAGGGTTGTATGTGATGGTGTGAATGTGTGTGATGGAAGATGATGGATAGGGTTGGCCGAATGTTGTCTATTTGTGTATTTTATATCTGCTGGCATGTCTTGAGGGTGTGTGTGTGTGTGTGTGTATGTGTGTGTGTGTGTGTGTGTGTGTGTAGGTTTACATTTGGATCTTTCCCTTATTATATTTATGTCCAGTGTTCTGTGTACATGTATGTGTGTGTGTGTGTGTGTGTGTGTGTGTGTGTGTATGTATTTATATAGGGGTGTCGGAGGTTTTTTTTAGTGTGGGTTTATGTGAGATACTTGCGTGGGTGGGTGTGATCCTGTGCGGTTGGGTGTGATATTGTGTGTGTGTGTGTGTGTGTGTGTGTGTGTGTGTGTGTGTGTGTGTGTGTGCGTGCGGGCCGAGTCTGGGGGGAGTCTCTACAGGAGGAGGAATCTGGAGCACTGGCTCCCTGAGGAGCGCTTGGAAAAAAACCTCAGATCAAATGGAGAACATTCACTGCTCCGCTCCGCTCCAATGCCCTGCGACCGGCCAAGGTTGGGCTATGGCTGTTAACAGCCTCTCTCTCTCTCTCTCTCTCTCTCTCTCCCCGCCCCCTTCAACCTCCCTTGTGGCCATGGGCAGCTGACCCTCCTCACCAAACACCCCCAGCCCCCTCCCTGCCTGCTGGCCAGGGCTCCAGCTCAGGCCCCTCTGACCCTCTGAGTGTGCAGGAGAGGAAGCCCAAGGTTAAATCTCCACAGCAGAGACCAGAGGCCTCTGTACAGCACCCACATCCTGTCGTGCAGCCCAGGGGTTTTCAAACTTTACATCAAGTGACCCATATTTTTAAAATGATATTTTTCCAAAGGTCTCCCAAGTGATTCAAACGTTTAAGGTCTTACCTTATAGTCCGTAGGTCACTGCCGCTGCGCAATGATGCCATGGCAACTGTCAAAAAGAGCATAATTAGCACTTAGCTTTACTTCTCTGTAGCATCTGTTAGATAAGGTAATACATTTGGGGAGTTTGTGCTCTACTCCAAGCATAACCAGCCATCTAACTATATCTAGGAATATATACATATAATATATCATATTTCTCCCCCTCTTTTCATCATTTCATCATGAGCAGGCATGCTAGCAGCCTCTTTGTGTGGTTAGCTTCAGTACTCGTCATAGGTGGTCTTAGCTCTGTCCTCTAGGCACAGTGTCCTAGTTAATTTAACAGTGTTATAGGAATATAAATAAACATATGTTTTGTTTGTTTGTTTTAAATATAACGGGCAATTTCTAATCAGCAGGCAGAATGGCCACTAGGGGGCCTGCTAGTGTTTATGGTGTTTTGTTACGGCAGCGAGATCTAGAGTAAACAGATGTATTCTAGATTTGAATCTCGAATGTTTTGATGTTCTGACGCTCCTCCTCCTCCAAGGGTCATGACCCGATGTTTGAAAACCAGTAGCGAAGCTGAAGTTGGTGTGTCATGGATGGGATATAAATAGCAGCTCAACCTCTTCTACCACTTACCCAAATTCATGCAGCAGGGCAGTGGGTAATCACAGGGCAGTGGGTAATCACAGGGCAGTGATGTGGCACAGTTTTTGTGTGTGTGTCTATGACTCTCTCTCTCATACACACACACACAAACACACACAGAAGTGACCACTGTGAGTCCTGTTCTGCAGCTGGGCTCTGATCATCTGTCCCTCATTGCCTGTAGATTCCTCAGCTGACCACTTTTATCCTTGACCTCCTCACCTTTACCAGTCCATTAACCATTAACTTTTGAAAGGAGGAAAGCGTGTACAAGCCCCTGAACTTTGGGGCAGCAATTCATTCATTGTCTGTAACTGCTTATCCAGTGTCTGGAGCCTACCCGGAATCATTGAGCACAAGGCAGGAACACACCCTTCACACACTCACACCTACGGACACTTTGGAGTCGCCAATCCACCTACCAACGTGTGTTTTTGGACTGTGGGAGGAAACCGGAGCACCTGGAGGAAACCCACACAAACACAGGGAGAACACCTCAAACTCTTCACAGACAGTCACCCGGGACTTGAACCCACAACCTCCAGGTCCCTGGAGCTGTGTGACTGCCACCGTGCTGCCCAGCTGAAATACAGAATATATTTTTATATTTAAAGCAGTATAATTCAACTGAGCAGCTTCATGTATTTTTTATTATTATTATTTTTTTTATTTAATAAGAAATATACATACACTCTGCAGTAATGCCTGCAGTACATTCCAAACCAGTTGATACAGGGCCAGTTTAAGACTAGAAATGTAATGTAGGTTAAACGCTCCAAGAACATCTTAAATAGGTGATGTAATGAAGTATAAACGCAGCATCCAGGAAAGGGCTAATCTTTTATGAGAAAGGATGGGCTGAGGTTGGCCCCTGTCCCAAAGAAATGCACTGATAGAGTTACACAGCTGAGAAATGGAGGACTGGCAAAAACCAAGGACACAGTGTCTTTGATGTGAAGCACTGACTAGCCCCCCCTTATGAAGCAGGCCTTGAGTGTGTGAGTGAATGAGAGAGGGAGTTACAAGTCAGATCTGATATATTTCTCAAATATTTCACATCTGAAAATCACTTGTGTAAACTGGAAAACTCATCATGTATATAAAATGATTCCTGTTTTTAGGAACATTTCACACCCTGTCTTATTTTGGAACTGGGTTCTGTGCCTGTGTGTGTGAGCACTTGTCACCATGTGAAATAAAGGTCACAACTAGAGAGAGAGAGAGAGAGAGAGAGAGAGACGAGTACAGGGAAAGAAATGAGAGAGAGAGATATAGAGGGGACGGTGTGTGTGGGTAGAGGAGAGAGCTGTCAGTCATGTGGGGGGCGGGCTCTCCTCCTGTCAGATACAAATAGGAGGCGAGGGCTAATTAACCCGCCTTCACAAGACTGAAGGGAACAGTGAAATCTCTTGAGAGAGAGAGAAAGAGAGAGAGAGGTGGGGGGGGGCAGTCAGCAGGAATAGCTCTCTTGCACACACCCACTCTCTCACTTTATACACATACAGACAGAGGGAGAGAGAGAGAGGGATGAAGAGGGAAAAAAGGTACTTTGCTGTGTGCTGAGACGTCATTCAGCACCACACATCACACACACTTTCACACATTGGTTAAGCAAATTTACCTCCGATGTACCAGATGATAAGATTTTTTGTCTTATCATTTTAAAACACATGCACACACACATTGTTATACCTCCATCATTGGAACATCACCCCACCTGTTACCCTCACCCAGTCCCTCGCACCTGTGGACACTCACGCACTCACCCAGTCCCTTGCACCTGTGGACACTCACGCACTCACCCAGTCCCTCACACCTGTGGACACTCACGCACTCATCCAATCCCTCGCACCTGTGGACACTCACGCACTCACCCAGTCCCTTGCACCTGTGGACACTCACGCACTCATCCAATCCCTCGCACCTGTGGACACTCACGCACTCACCCAGTCCCTCGCACCTGTGGACACTCACGCACTCACCCAGTCCCTCACACCTGTGGACACTCACGCACTCATCCAATCCCTCACACCTGTGGACACTCACGCACTCATCCAATCCCTCGCACCTGTGGACACTCACGCACTCACCCAGTCCCTCGCACCTGTGGACACTCACGCACTCACCCAGTCCCTCGCACCTGTGGACACTCACGCACTCACCCAGTCCCTCGCACCTGTGGACACTCACGCACTCACCCAGTCCCTCGCACCTGTGGACACTCACGCACTCATCCAATCCCTCGCACCTGTGGACACTCACGCACTCACCCAGTCCCTCGCACCTGTGGACACTCACGCACTCACCCAGTCCCTCGCACCTGTGGACACTCACGCACTCATCCAATCCCTCACACCTGTGGACACTCACGCACTCATCCAATCCCTCGCACCTGTGGACACTCACGCACTCACCCAGTCCCTCGCACCTGTGGACACTCACGCACTCACCCAGTCCCTCGCACCTGTGGACACTCACGCACTCACCCAGTCCCTCGCACCTGTGGACACTCACGCACTCACCCAGTCCCTCGCACCTGTGGACACTCACGCACTCACCCAGTCCCTCACACCTGTGGACACTCATGCACTCATCCAATCCCTCGCACCTGTGGACACTCACGCACTCACCCAGTCCCTCGCACCTGTGGACACTCACGCACTCACCCAGTCCCTCACACCTGTGGACACTCACGCACTCACCCAGTCCCTCGCACCTGTGGACACTCACGCACTCACCCAGTCCCTCGCACCTGTGGACACTCACGCACCCACTCAGTCGCTCGCACACTCACCCAGTCCCTCGCACCTGTGGACACTCACACACCCACTCAGTCGCTCGCACACTCACCCAGTCCCTCGCACCTGTGGACACTCACACACCCACTCAGTCGCTCGCACACTCACCCAGTCCCTCGCACCTGTGGACACTCACACACCAACTCAGTTGCTCGCACACTCACCCAGTCCCTCGCACCTGTGGACACTCACACACCAACTCAGTTGCTCGCACACTCACCCAGTCCCTCGCACCTGTGGACACTCACACCCACTCAGTCGCTCACACACTCACCCAGTCCCTCGCACCTGTGGACATTCACACACCCACTCAGTCGCTTGCACACTGACCCAGTCCCTCGCACCTGTGGACATTCACACACCCACTCAGTCGCTTGCACACTGACCCAGTCCCTCGCACCTGTGGACACTCACACACCAACTCAGTTGCTCGCACACTCACCCAGTCCCTCGCACCTGTGGACACTCACACCCACTCAGTCGCTCACACACTCACCCAGTCCCTCGCACCTGTGGACACTCATACACCCACCCAGTCGCTTGCACACTGACCCAGTCCCTCGCACCTGTGGACACTCACACACCCACTCAGTCGCTCGCACACTCACCCAGTCCTTCGCACCTGTGGACACTCACACACCAACTCAGTTGCTCGCACACTCACCCAGTCCCTCGCACCTGTGGACACTCACACCCACTCAGTCGCTCACACACTCACCCAGTCCTTCGCACCTGTGGACATTCACACACCCACTCGCACCTGTGGACACTCACACACCCACTCAGTTGCTCACACACTCACCCAGTCCCTTGCACCTGTGGACACTCACACACCCACTCAGTCGCTCGCACACTCACCCAGTCCCTCGCACCTGTGGACACTCACACCCACTCAGTCGCTCACACACTCACCCAGTCCCTCGCACCTGTGGACATTCACACACCCACTCGCACCTGTGGACACTCACACACCCACTCAGTTGCTCACACACTCACCCAGCCCCTCGCACCTGTGGACACTCACACACTCACCCAGTCCCTCGCACCTGTGGACACTCACACACCCACTCAGTCGCTCGCACACTCACCCAGTCCTTCGCACCTGTTGACACTCACACACTCACCCAGTCCCTCGCACCTGTGGACACTCACACACTCACCCAGTCGCTCGCTCCTGTGGGACACCCGCACTCTCACCCAGTCGCTCGCACCTGTGGACACTCACACACTCACCCAGTCGCTCGCACCTGTGGACACTAACACACTCACTTAATCGCTCGCACACTCACCCAGTCGCTTGCTCCCATGGACGCTCGCACACTCACCCAGTCGCTAACTCCCATGGACGCTCGCACACTCACCCAGTCGCTCGCACCTGTGAACGCTCGCACACGCACCCAGCCGCTAGCACCTGTGGACGCTCGCACACTCACCCAGTCGCTAGCACCAGTGAACGCTCGCACACGCACCCAGTCGCTCGCAAACTCACCCAGGGAATCTGCTCAGACCTTAGCTCTATTTATTTATTCACTCTCTACCCTCTACACTCTAACCTCAGTAACCAAAAGGAATGTGTTCTACCCTTTAATAAAAAACCCCACTAAAGCAGGTTTTATGTAGTTGATCTTGACACTGTAGGTTTGTTTGGTGTCTGTGTGTATGTCCTTTTGTGTGTGCATTTGGCGTGTGTGTTTGTGTAGCCACTGCATGGTTCATGCTCTCTTGGGTGTTTCTACACACACACACACACACTAACTCTCAATCCAATCTCTCTACACACACAGACACATTCACACACACATTTGACCACACTGCTATCTGTCCTTCTAACAACCCCCCACCCCCTGAAGAGTTCCCTCCTGTCGACAGGGTGGCAGCTGAATCCAGAGAGGCCAAGACTCTTATTAAATCCACAGATCACTTTCCCCTCCACCATAGAGAGAGAGAGAGAGAGAGAGAGAGAGAGAGAGAGAGAGAGAGACTGCTCTGCAACATGATCCCGCTTGATAGACAAAGAGAGCAGGTTCTGTAGTTGGTAGAGGATTTATTATTTTGGCTCAGATGTTAATGCTAACAATTGTATTTTGTAAATGTGTGTGTGTGTGTGTGTGTGTGTGTGTGTGTGTGTGTGTTGGAAGCTGTCAGTGTTTGTCTTCATTAGTTTGTGTTTGTTTATTATGTGTGTGTTTGTGTACTCGCAACATTTTGCATGTGAATATCCGCAGGTCCGTGTTTATTTTATTAAGTGTCTGTGTTTGCAGAACTCAAGAAGTGTGTGTGTGTGTGTGTGTGTGTGTGTGTGTGTGTGTGTGTGTGTTTTTACAGAAATGAGACTAACTATGCTAAATGTGTCCTTAGCATTGAATTGGACTTCGTTTAGTCCCCCCCTCCCCAAATCGCCGCCTCCTTTTCACCCACTCTCCTTCTCTCTTTTTCTCATTCCCTTCTTTCCTCTCACTTTCCTTCTTCCTCTGTCTTTATCCCTCACCTTCTCTATTTGTTCACTATCTTCCCAGCTCTTCTCTCTCTCTCTCTCTCTCTCTCTCTCTCTCTCTCTCTCTCTCTCTCTCTCTCTCTCCTATTTCTTTCTTCTCTCTCTCTCTCCCTCTGTCTGTGTCTCTCGCTCAGAGCCGGAGGGTGGCCTGAAGATTCCTCCACTAAGCCCTTGGCACAGATACAAATGCAGTCACAGCTGGTTGTAAACTCAGGTTTTCCAGGGAGAGCGAGAAAGAGAGAGAGAGAGAGAGAGAGATTGAGGGAGGGAGGGGGCACAGCATGGAGAGAGAGGGAGAGAGAGAGACAGACAGAGGGAGAGAGGAGAAGGAGGGAGGGGTAGACGGAGGAGGGTTGTTTCGAAGCACACTGGAAGTCATTTTTCATCACAGGGTTCATTTTTCACAATGAAGTTCTCTCTCTCTCTCTCTCGCACACTCTTGTGTGCCTCTCTTTCTTCTCTTTTTCTTTTCCTTCTCTCGTTGTTTTTCCCTTCTCCATGGCTCCAACAAGTCCTCTTTTCCTCACTTTTCCATCTTTCTCCTCCTTTCCTCCATTCTTGCTTTCTCTTTTCCCCTCTGCCTCTTGTATCTCTCTCTCTCTCTCTCTCTCTCTTTCTCTCTCATACCTTGCCTTTCTTCTAGTTCCTTGCTTGTTTTTTGTCATCTTCCTCTTCTCCTCTCCTCCTCCTCCTGCTCTCCCCTGCTCTCTCTTTACCCTCTCCTTTTCTCTCTCTGTTGCGGTCTGCCTCTTTCTTTTTTCCTCCTTCCTTCACCCCCCCCCCCCTCCTCTCCACATGGCTGACAACTCCTCTTTTCCTCACTGTTACATCTTTCTCCTCTTTCTTCTCTCTTCCTTTGCTCTTGCTGTGTTTTTGCCCCTCTCACCTCTCTCTCTCTGTCTTCCAGCCCTACTTTCTTTTTCCTCCTCCTTTTACTCTCTCTCTCTCTCTCTCTCTCTCTCTCTCTCTCTCTCTCTCTCTCTCTCTCTCTCGGCTGTTATGAAATATGGATGGCACCAGTTTGGGGAGCGTGCGACTCTCTCTGGCAGAGAGCACGGCTCTCCCTCTCTCTCTCTGCAGAGACCCGGCTTGTGCATGCACCTAAACACTTCACTGAGCAATCTGTCAACATGTCAGCAACACATGTTTTGTTAAAAAAAAGAGAGGGAGAGGGAGAGACCGAGAGAGAGAGAGAGAGAGTGAGAGAGAGGGAAAGGGAAAGAGGGAGAGAAAAGAAAGCGCTTCCAGAGGGAGTAATGGTTCCCACCAGGACTCCGAAAATGCTTTGAATTCAGCAGATTTCTATTGCGGGGGGACTCCCCTGGGGTGCCTTTTTTACAATGCCTTGCATTTCAGAAATTTGAGCCAAAGACCCCTGGGGGCGTCCTTTCATAATGCCTGAAAATGTAGGGTTATATTGTGTGCAGTTCCCCATGGGGGCTTTATTAATACCTGAATTCTGAGGCACTGCAAATTACACAGGGACCCGGCGGGGGCCCGAGCTCGCACCAGGAAGGGAGAAAAACTCTGCAGGGACGTTTTCTCTTCTCTTCTCTTCCTCTTTCCTCCCCTCCTCTCCTCCTCTCTCCTCTCGTCTCTCCTCTCTCCCTTCCCCTCTCTCTCGCTCTCTCTCTCTCTCTTGCTCGCTCTTGCTTTTTGTGCTTCATGCAAGAGTGGAATAGAAGAATTTGCCAAAGGACACAAAAAAGGAGTGTGTGTGTGTGTGTGTGTGTGTGTGTGTGTGTGTGTGTGTGTGTGTTGGCGGCAGACTCCTTGTATTCAGCTTGCCTGCTCAGAGGGAAAAATCAGCCGATTAAAAATGTAACTCCCCCCCCCCCTCTCTCTCTCTCTCTCTCTCGCTCTCTCTGCTGCTGCTGCTGCTGTGTTGAGCTTGCAGTCGGAAGAAGGGAGAGTAA
This sequence comes from Hoplias malabaricus, assembly GCF_029633855.1. Lineage (NCBI taxonomy): Eukaryota > Metazoa > Chordata > Actinopteri > Characiformes > Erythrinidae > Hoplias > Hoplias malabaricus. Next base: position 23,466,815 of record NC_089810.1, on the reverse strand, counting down.
ATATTTGGGCTGTCTGTGTGTGCCCAGGAAAAAGCTGAAATCTGTTGGAATATCCACACACTTTTTTTGCCTGGTCTTAGGAAAAAGGAGGTGGGGGGCTTTCACTTTTTTCCTTCTGTATCTCTCTCTCTCTCTCTCTCTCTCTCTCTCTGTCTCTCTCTCTCTCTCTCTCACACACACACACACACTCTCTCATTTGTATTCATTGCCTTGAAGAATGCATTGTGTACTTATGAATAAATGTCCAGATAATAAAAGTACACAATTACAAATCTATTTTTCTATGTATACCTATACCACCTATATACATAATTCATGCACTGCATATTTGCACAAGCTCCAGCCATACGTCTTTATATTTCAGCATGGCTAGTGTCGCCATGGCATACAGATTTACACTTACGTTCACACAACTCCCCCAAACACACATGCACACTCGCGTGGTGGTTTTGCTATACTTGTGAGGACCTCCATTATAATAATGATTACAGTCGCTAATCAACACTACACCTACACTTAACCTCAGTGACTAAAAATACATACAATTTTCTCTAGTTTTGTTTAAAAAGAAAGAGAAACACACACACACACACACACACAGCCAGCTGTGGCTCAATCAGAAGCATTACTAAGTATGAGTTATTATTCTGCAGCTATTAAAGATAACATGATGATTCTGGGCTCATTCAGGAGCTCCACGCCTTTTAAGGTGGAACGGTATGTTTATGTGAGAAGCCGGGTGTAGCTTGTTGGTGTTTGAAGCTCAAGTGGTTTGTAAGTTTTTATTCACTGTTGGAATTACCACAGAAACTCATTTGTAACTTGTAGCTGTTTAGTTTCAGTCTGTCTTTCCTTTCCTGCAGTCAGTTCCTCAAGTAATCTAACAGTAACAGCCCAAATACGTTAAAGTTAACCCACCTATGGAGCAGGAATAGAGCAACATCCTCATCCCTTTTCATGCTTTTCACTGCACAGAGGTCTCTCCACCATCCAAACAGCTCAGTTGTGGCTGAACAAGCAAGAGAAGAGTTAGTACGGTCAGAGAATCTTGTTTTGTTTTATTTACAGAGCCAGGGTTGTGTACGAACACTGTACCTTTTGTCCAGAAGAGCCAGCAAATGGTGAGGAAACATTTTCAGAATGTTACAACTGCTGCAAAAACCATACCAAGCCCTGCTCAAGCCATTTGTATTATTAATTGGGGACTCGGGGGTCCTGGGTTTGATCCTTGTCTGCGAGGAGTTTGGTGTGTTCTCCCTGTGTCTGTGTGGGTTTCCTCCAGTGGATTGGCCCCAGGTGAGTGTGTGAAGGCCTAGTTCCCTTAATCGTATTCTAAACCGTTCATTTACAGAAGCACAAGTTTCTCCAAGGTGCACTTCTCACATACGCTGGACTGTGTCGCTAATTCTGATTCAGATTCCTTACCAAAGACCCACCCATTGTGTCCAATCACAGGTAAGATGGCGATATGGAGGTGCCCGCTGATGCTAGCTTGCTTCATGAGTGTGAGTGTGTATGAGAACATGACCTCGGGCTGTAGGCGTGACCTCAGTGACCCTGGGTGCCAGAGAATAGAGCCGTCACCAGCCCCTTCACAGGGAGCCACAGTAATGAGGAACAGCCTTGGTTCACACAGATTCCTGCACCCCTACAGCGCCTGCCCCAGACTCTCTCTCTCTCTCTCTCTCTCTCTCTCTCTCCATCAATCCCATTGGACTCTACCCCAGTCACCCCTCTGTTCCTTGTTGCCGTCTGCCCCTTATCCCCCAACAAGCCCTCTCTCTCTCTCTCTCTCTCTCTCTCTCTCTCTCCCCCAGGTCTCCTGTGGTTTCTTTTCTCCCTCCTTTCTCCTCTCTCCTTTCACTCCTTTCTTCCCTCCTGTCGAGCTTGGCCAAGGCCTCCTGCAGGTCCCTCTCTCACTTCCCCCACACACTTGCACTCTTGTGGGATTAACCCTTTAAGGTTTATGCAAAATGTAGCTGTTTCCGCCATTTAATCTAATATCCTCTGCTAGGAATGGGGTTTATCAGTGCTGCTGTTTCTCTATTTTTAATTATATAATATAAAAATATTTTTCTTTTCTTTTTTTTAACACATGATGAGTTTGAATCACATTTGAATTAGTTCTCACATTGATTTGGAGAAAATCACAGTGTAGGCCTGTGCCTCTTTAATCTATAGATAGAAAACATGGTCACACATAGAACGTTTAGTCTGATACGCGTGTGCTGATCTGTTTTACTGTGGACAGAGTGGATGTGTAACTCCTCTGGCAGCAGATCTAAACGAGTATAAGGGGTCACTGGTATTGCCAGGAGAATACACCTGTAAGTTACATTATTTACAGTAGTTACACTATAGTAAGTGTATCTCCCTCCTCCATTCTCTCTCTGTGTTCCTTGCTCCTTCATTATGTGTGCCTCTGTGTGGCGCTTCATCCCTCACTGGCTCCCTGTAGCAGCCCGTGTGTGGCCACAGTGTCCAGTGGTGAGAAGTGGACACTTCAGGCCCATCAATATATATACACTCTCCTGGCCCATCTGCTGTTGTCCTTCGCGGACACAAGAGTGATCAGGTGGGGCCATGTTTTAACACACTCCTGTCAGCCTATAGCAGCAGATACTGTGTATGTGCTCACGCATGCAAACACACACACACACACACACACACACACACACGCCCACACACTCACTCCCTCACTCAAACCTGTACCCCCTGCCCCCCTTACTCTTTCACTTTGTCCCACTCAAGGGGACCAAATCTCTCTCACACACACACACACTCACACACTATACACACACACTGCAGCAGAGGCAAAGGGCAGTGTGCCAGGGGGAGAGCTGTTATAATAGTTTTAACCCTGCGCTCAGGTGTGGCTCGCCTTTGTCAAGTGAAATGTCAGGGAAAAGCACTGCCCCTGGGACGCACGCACCGAGAAAAAGCGGGCAAGGCTGTCTGCCTCCACACTCCTTTCAAAAAGCCTAGCCATGCCCCCTTTATACACACACACACACAACCCAGAGTCCATTAACCATGGCCAACACACACCAATATACAAACATACAAACACATCAGCACAATCACACTTGCCTTCATACTCACACACACACACACACACGCACACATACACACACTCTCACACAGGCTTTCACATGCAAACAGTCTCTCTCTCTCTCTCTCTAACACACACACACAAACATCCCTCATAAACACACTCGAAGGTGCACTCACCAGTCGTGAATCACACTCACATTTGGAGTGGTCTCCAGGAGCTTTTTTTATGTGCTTTTTAAAGGGAAATTCCACCCTTTTCCCAAAATTCCTCCTAAATGAAATGCTTCTTTGAAACGCACGCAGTGGGCTGTTGGACACGGCTTCGATGAGTTTGATTTCATGAGAGTAGTGTTAGGGACCAGACATCTGAAGCATTTCATGATCCTAAACATGTGTCACAGGAGACAGTTACGAAGCCCAGTGCCCGAGAGACTCTTGTAGAGTCATTTTTGGGTTAAAAATATCACGCACGTTAATGTGACTGAAAATATTATTCATAGATCATTTATTATTCAGTTAAATGAATGGCTACATATCATTTTAAAGAAACCTAATTAGTGAGTTTCACCATGGCAACATTCTGAACAGCTTCATTTACATCTCAGTGGACTGCTCCCAATAATAATAATAATAATAATCCTATTATATAGGATAATGTCTGCTTTAAAATGTGTGTGTGTGTGTGTGTGTGTGTGTGTGTGTGTGTGTGTGTGTGTGTGTGTGTGTGTGTGTGTGTGTGTGTACACGGGCATGTGTTTCTACGGACAGTAAAGACAGTTTCATTGTGTCTGGAACGCCCACTTAAATGAACCTAGTCTCTGCACTGGGTTTACAGTATGAGAGAGAGAGAGAGAGAGAGAGAGAGAGAGAGAGAGAGAGAAAGAAAGAGTTCTTGAATGCAGTTGTGTAGTGGCCTATTTATTGTGTGCATAAAGAGTGACTGAAGGGAGCTGTAGGAGGTCATAGAGCAGTGGCACTAGTGTGTGTGTGTGTGTGTGCGTGTGTGCGTATGTGTGTGTGTGAAAGAGAGTGAGCATAAGAGAGAGCCTCTATTCTGCTCTGCATCTTCCCATGTGGAGGGACTCCCCTTAGGGACCTGGACCAGCCTCGGGCAGGCTCTCTCTCTCTCTCTCTCTCTCTCTCTCTCTCTCTCTCTCTCTCTCTCTCTCACAGAGTCTGACGTCAGTGCTGTGACTGGCTTTGCTCCCCTGGGTGCCAGGAGCAGTCTTTGTTCCCCCTCTCCCCCCTTCCTTTGCCTGTCCTTTGTCCCTGGAAATAGCTGTCCAGCTAAGTGCCTGATCGCAATCCTCCACGTCTCAGAAGGGTCGCATAAGGGGGCCGCCCGAGACCGAAATGGACGGAGAAAGAGAGAGAAAGATGGATGGATAGGTAGAGAAAGAGAAAATGCGAGGTGGGTTTGGAATTAGCACACAATACAGAGAGCGTAATTGAGCAATGGAATGAGTGTAGGTGAAGCCGCATTGATTCGTCAGAGCCTGTGACACAGGAGCCTCCCCAGAGAGAGAAAGAGAGAGAGAGAGAGAGAGAGAGAGAGAGTCAGGAAAAGAAAGAGTGCGTTATGGGGGTTGGGCGTTCAAAGCGGAGGGCCGTCTACTGGGGTTAAAGATGTGGAGCATCCTTCCTCTGCTGTGCGCCCCAGCCAGTGTGAAATATTTAAACCTGTTTTTCATTTGGGTGCAGCGTGGAAAACACACTGCTGAATAAGTCAGTACAGCCTGGGTTATGACTAGGAATATGTCAGTGCTCTATCTGCTGCTCATATACTTACACATCTCCCTATACTTAGAAAGATCTTCTGGACTCATGGAGAGATGCTGCGTTCTTGGAGCCCTGGAGTTCTTTTATAAGCATGTTAAAGGAAAATTACAGTTTCAGAATCATTGTGATGCTCCACTGACTTGTACTACAGTGATTAAAGCCTCTGTTGTTGTTATTCCAGCTCAGCACTGCAGAGACAACACTATGTATCTTTTGGAGGAGGGTTGGAGACCACCCCCCACCCCCTGCCCTGGAGTCAACAGGTTTTCAGATCTAGGCCTAGGAAGTACAGTTACAGTCGTGTGTTGGGTGAGCGCTCCCATCCAGAGCAGCTCCACACTCTGGCCCCACCTTAGACTCTCATTGATATTGCATGGTGTGCTTGTCTCGGCCAGGAATCAAACCCCAGTCTACAGAGTGGAGAGCAGCTGTATTTAAAAAAATATATATGTAGCATTACACGTTGTTGTGTATCATAAGAAAAAGTAAGTTTGAAAAACACTGAAGTATTCCTTTAAGTGAGGGTCTTCGGGACCAACCCACTGAAAGGCTCTTCCCCAAACGCACGCAGCCGCTCACAACTGTGTTATTAAACCTCGCCACGACGCCCTCCCAGTCTCTCCTCTTTTCTTTTTGTGTCTGTCTTTCCCCCCATCTCTCTCTCTCGCTTGCTCTTTTCGGTGCGTTTAATGAGTGCAGCTCCAGCGGAGCGCGGTGGGGCCGTGGCTCGGCCTGCTCTCTGGCTGGGCTGGTGGGAGCGCCCCTGCTCGAGTAATGAACTCCCCCAGGACGTGGCACAGCAATGCGGGCCACTTTCCACGCTCCATTCCCAGGGCAGCCTGGGACTTCTGCTGCTGCTGCTGTTGAAGAGTGGGGGGTGGGGGACTGTGAGGGGAGAGAGAGAGAGAGAACACTCCCTCTCCCCCCCGGTCTGCTGCCAAAGCGTGCGGCCTGCGAGCGGGTAGATAAAGTGGGATGGGGATGTGGAAGAGAGGGACCAGGGGAAAATGTGCACTTGTGTGTGTGTGTGTGTTGGATAGGGGGTGGTGGGGGTGCTCTGACAGCTGTGGGGGCTCAGGGCTGACTGGTGTGGGGCTGATAAGGGGTCGGTGCAGATCGGAGGCAAGAGGAGAAGACTAATAATCCACCGGCGCACTCGCGCTCACTGGCACCGTGTGGGAAAGTTAAGGAGAGCTAAAGGGAGAGGCGCGCAAGAGAGAGACAGAGTGAGTGTATGTGTGTGTGTGTGTGTGTGTGTGTGTGTGTGCACGCTGAGGATGTGATGGATTGCAAGAAACACTAATGGGGGGGGCACAAACGCTTGCCTCACTAATATCAGCGCAGATTTCTTCAGCTGTCCTGACTTCAAGCCTACGTTATGAAGTGTAATTTTCACTCCATATTTCCACCTCAGCGAGATCTTTACAAATCTTTAACTATAAGCATGAGCAGTATGTCCCTGTTATTCTATTCTGAGTATATTGTTGAGCATCAGTTATTAAAGGGGAGTCCCACCAATTCTTCAAATTTTGCATAATTGTCCTGTAGAGTTTTGTGACAGTGGTTTACACGGCATTTCGTGACTCTGCAGACACAGAGTGGACATGCTCAGACAAGGCCCTGACTGCTTATTTCACTCCTGAAAGGTCTTGTAGCATATAAACAACACCACATGGACAGGCTAACAAGGTTCTCCCTGGAGGAGGTCATTAAAACCATGGTAAAACCAGGTTACCGGGATGTTTACACAAATCCTTAACCATTTCTTGTAATGACTGAGCGAGGGAGTGTTTAGACGTTCACACTTGGGTCTTTGTAAAGATTTTCTCTTATTTGGATCATTTCACATCAAACCAATACGTGACTTTATTATATCTTTGTATGTAGATCATATCTTTAGGGAAACGAAACATGAACGGGCTGACTTTGGGTTGGTCAGTGATTCACACTTCACACATTTGGAGACAGTGAGGCATTCTGCCTGCTGTTTCCCCTCAGGAAAGAAACCAGGGCTTTGGAGTTAAATAATCTTCTAAATATTGAAATAAGGGTTGTTTTCCCCCTCATGTAATAACACTCGTACTGTATGTCATTAATTATTCGTTTTTCGTAATACATTCACTTTAAAAGCTTGTAACACTAGTAAGTAATAAAACACTTGGGGGTTTGATTTAATTTAATTTTTTTTTCCATATTAATTTAATTTTGGGGCGCGTGTGTGTGTGCGTGCGGCGACAAAGCTCGCCCTTCTTCTGTTACTGTCTGCTGTGTGTGTGTGTGTGTGTGTGTGTGTGTGTGCACATTTGGCAGAGAGTATCTTTGAGTAATGTGCATTTCATATCATGTCAGAAAGCAAGGTGTGATGGACGTGTGTGTGTGTGCGTGTGTGTGGTGTGCGTGTGTGTGTGCGCATGTGTGTGTGCGTGTGTGTGCGCGTGCGTGTGTTTGTGTGTGTGTGGTGTGTGTGTTTGTGTGGTTTGTGTGTGCGTGTGCGTGTGTGTGTGTGTGTGTGTGTCTGTTTACCTGAGAGTTATATGGGAGCTCTGATGGGCTGCAGTCCCCACCTTGGAAGCCATCCCCACCCCTGCCCTGAATGAAGCCTATGAATATATTAGAACATGGTTCTCCTGCGTGAAGGGTCTTAATGCTTGCACCCTTCTGACCACCTTAAATAAGCATATAGTCGCTGTCCTCCAAAACAGCTTTACATGAGCTTTACAGGAGAAGGGGGAAAACTGCTTAACTTTCAATGAAGGACAATTTAAAATGATTTTATTCCAAGTCATTGTGGAGCATTTCTATTGGTCCAATCATGATGCTGGACAGCGAGGGCATTCTAATGTAGTTTGGTTCACAGAGCTCTCCCCGGCCCTGTTTAGTCCTGAATAGCCGTGTTTTCATTTTCTGCAGATCTCTGTTAAAATGTATTCAGAGAAACACATGTTGATTCCACCCACTATATTTTCAAAGTCTCATATGAAGAGGTCTGTACTAACCATCGCATAAATAACCTAAACACATGCTGATGTTTTGTATTGTGGCTGCTCATGTTTAATGGGAGAGTTTGGCGGATGATCTGCCATTAAATGTGGGGCTTACCTTTCCTGCTGCTCTGGGGTCTGGGAAAGGGGGGGGAGCTGGGAGGTAGGGGGTAGAGGAGGGGCTCGAAAGCCAGCGAGGCTGACGCCGCATGTCCATATTTGAAGCCATTTCCATGTTTCAGTTGTGGTGCGTTATTAAAAAGTGGAGGTGGGGTGGTGTTTGATGTCGGGATGGGGCTGTACTTTTTAGGCCGGTCCCTCTGCAATCCTTTTTTCTGCTGCAGAGTCCGAGCAGCTAGCGGCCGCCATTGATCTGCTGCTCCTGCCATGCCTGCCCTCCACCACACTCTGTGGGAGAGCCCAATTGTGTGAATATGTGTGTGTCTTTGTGTGTGTGTGTGCTGGCATTTGTATCATGTGTGTATGTGTATGTCTGAGTGATACGTTCTTGTGGATAGACGTATGCATCTATACGTGTTGTGAGGATTAGTGTATGTGTAAATAAGGGTTTGTGCATGTTTTTATAGCTTTGTAGGGTGTGTGTGGTGTGTGTGAAAGTGTGTGTGAAGGTCAGCTTGGTTTCTCCTTCCCAGAGAACAGCCCCTGGGGCGATGCCAGAAGTTTCCAACAAAAAGTTTTTTTCCTTTTTTTTTTTTTTTTTTTTTTTTTTTTTTTTTTTAATTTCTGCCGGGCAGTCACAGCGGACAGCCGTCCCCCCCTTGGGTCAGCAGGAGGCTCCCTGCGTGGGCTGGGGCCTTGCCGGCGGAGGGGGAGGGCCAGGATGGGATCTGGCAGTGTTTGTACGGCCCGGTGGGGGTTGGAGAGTGCATGTGTGTGTGTGTGTGTGTGTGTGTAGAGGACTAGCGCAAAGGCAACCCCAGGAGCCAATGGATTGGAGAAGTTTTTTGCGGAGCCCCCGTCCTCCCTCTCTCTCGCCCCACGCTTTGGCGGATGTGGGCCGTAATTACTGGACCCCCTGGCCTCTCTTTCTCCCGGCCTCAGCCTTTGATCTGTTTCATGTTGGGCAGATTTTTTTTCCCCCCGCTCGCTCTACCTTTGTCTCGTCCTCTGGTTCTTTTCTCAGCCCGCTCCTTTCTCTCTCCCGGACGAGCCCCCTTTGATGCAGACACTGTGCTCTCTTTAATACACAAAGGGACCACTTTTTTTCGCGCCCCCCTCCTCCTCTTTCTATTTTGTTTTAAAGTTAGCTCCCTTTTGTTGACGGCCACATTGAACTTGATACTGATTTTCTTTCCGCGTCTCTTTTATATTTTTTGGCGCGGTGTGGCCGTGACCTTGATGAAAAGTCCCCCCCCCCTCTCTTGTTGCCGTTCTGCACATTGTGCGCGAGTGTGAATGAGAAACGCCACAAAGCTAATGGCTTGGCCACTCCTCGGGCCGTCCCTGCCTGTTACCGTTGTTTAGGATGGCTCCCTGAGTTTAAAAAGTCCCTCTTCTCGTTTGAACAGTAAAGAAAGGGACGGGACGTGGCGCGGGTGTAGGAGCGGGGTCTCGGGGAGCGCATAGGTGTTGCGGAAAAATAATCACGCAATTATGAAAACAGACCAAAGTGAGTAAGCGGCCCCCACCTGTCGGCCGTTGTTTAGCGCGCGTCCTGCGGGGCATTGATCCGCAGCCTCCTGCGTGCGTCTGGGGGTGGGGGGCGCGTTTGTTTGTAAGGTAATGGCATTGTTAGCATAATGCTCTGTTGATTTGCCATTCACCGTGGTTTGATGCAGCTATTCTTTTGGGCTAATTGCCACCCCACATATCGCTCGGCGCTGTCGAAGCGGCCGCCGTGACTTTGTAAGAAAGCTCCAATCTGATAGGCATTATCAGAGCTCGCGTGTGGGGTCCGGTGATTAGCTTTTGTGAACGCGGGCCGGGCAGGGGTTTCGCTAGCTGAAACCAAATGTATGGGCAGGAGTGTTTCATCCTTGAAGAAGAGTGTAGGGTTATGTTTGCATCACAGAGTCTCTGGAACAGCTTTATTTTCCTCACTCTGTACTATTTACATCTGCACCTCTGTGTACTGTATCACTGTTTATTGTGTTAATGCCACCACTGTTTCTCTCTCTCTCTCTGTGGCTCTGTCACAGTTCCTATAATGATCAGTGAGGATGAAATCTCTGTGTGCGAGGGGAAGAGTGCTCCTGCATGTTTAACTAAAGCTGAGTATCACATTTAAGTCTTAAATCATCCCATTATTCAGTATCAGTACCCAAGATATTCAGCTTATGAGCATCAATGAGCCAGTTAGCAGTCTAAATCTAGGCTGCTGATTGGCTGTATACTGTACGAATGCTGCATTTAGTCTTGTTTTGGTCAGTAAATATCCCCACATCCAGCACTAAACTTTCATGGAATAATGGCGCTTTTTCCACTGCATGGTACCTACTGGCCTTGGCTAGGCTCTACTCGTCTGTTTTGCTTTTTTTAAATTGGGCTAATTTGGGACCTGGTACCTGGAGCCGGGCACTTCTTCAGTACCTGCTCGCTCATTGTTCCCAGTGAGTAAAAGAAAAAGTGGAAACCTTGCAGAGCGCTGATTGGCCTGAGAGTCTTGTCAATCATGATGAAATACAGACGTCCAGCAGAAACTCTGTTTATTAAATCTCCAAGCTATGGTAGCGATCATTTGTTGAAGGTTCAAACATTCCTTGGATCAGTGGCTCACAAAGGATTCCAGCAAGACCTGGATGGAGCAACAAGGAACAATAAACCTGTGGCTCCCGTTAGTGACTTGTGTTTTGCGGGTTGCAGAGTGGTGGGGGGGTGGGGGGGAAGCTGTGGTAATGGAAAAGCGACCAGGTACCAGGTTCCAATAAGTGTGTAGAGCTGAGCCGAGCCAAGTTAAAGCTTCATAAGCCACACTCGCTGTATGTTTGCCGTTTTAAATGAGGTGGTAAAATCTTACCCAGGAGTCCATACTGAATTCTAAATGTGTGTATACGTCTGTGTCAGATAGCCAGCCCTCTGTGGGAGTGGGTGTGACAATGAGTGAGACAGTGTAGTGACAGTTATGAGGTGAAGCCATCTTGCTGTGTGTGTGTGTGTGTGTGTGTGTGTGTGTGTGTGTGCTGTAATGACAGCGGTGAGGTGGAGCTCTCTGTGTGTCCTTGAACCCCGGCTGGTCGCTCTGGTGTCACTCTGGGGAGTGCAGTGTTTAATACCACAGTAATTATCCTCTCCTTACACTCTACTGCAGCCCAGGTGTCTCCTTCACCCCACCTCACTGCACACACGTGTGTGTATATGTGTGTGTGTGCTGAATGTTGTTTTTTATAGCACTATTGCCTTGTATTTTATGCTTCTTAATATTCACGACCTTTATTATCTATTATGGTTGGGTAAGTGTCAGTGTCATTGCTGTTTATATGTCCATGTCTGTGTGTGTGTGTGTGTGTGTGTGTGTGTGTGTGCCTGTGTCTCCAGCCTGCCGTCTGTGCTCATCTCCCAGTGTGTGTCACTAATGGCAGGTCCAGGTGTTCCTCTCAGCTCCAGGGTCCCTGGAGGTCTGGAGGGTCTCCCAGGGTGGCAGTGGGGGCAGGAGGTACCTGCCTCTCTCTGCCTTTATATGAGGGACTCCCCTGGGCTTGGTGCTCCCCCCCGAGACCCTTGCCCTAACCCCCTACTTTCCAACCCATGGCCCCCTACTGCTCCTCGCCATCCCACCCCTTAATATGAGATGGAGCTGTCTCGCATAGACCTCTGTCCCTTATGACTTATTTACACAGAGCAAGAGGGTGGGATTGAGGGGGACAGAACACCAGAGTTAAAGGAATACTCCAGTGTTTTCAGTCTCATCTCTATCTGCCGCATGTGTCACACTCAACCATAATATTTGGAGTAAAATATCAAGAATATGATCTTTTGAAACATAAATATAGTCAAAGAAAAACAGGCAGTTGTTGATGAGCTTCCGTCAATTGGCTTCCACTGACACGTTATTGCTCACGGTAACTGAACGTTTGCTACAGATGTGATGCTTCTGTTTAACAGGTTATCAGTAATTATACATTCATAACCCTCAATTTCTTAATTTTTGTGGAAATATTTGCTGCATAGACAAAAACTGAGGTCCCTTTTTAAGAGGCTTGTTTATTTCAAATAGCTTCTAAAGCACAAAGGAGAATGAGATTGAATATTACACTAAACCATTTAAGGTGGCAGAATATTACCAAGCTCTGTTTAAGGTAGAAAGAATCTCAGAAAGTCTTCACAATTTTACAGTGTGGGAAAACGCACTCGGATATATTTCTATTGCAGTTTAAGCTTGTAAGCAGCCACTTACAAGAGAATCAACAGCACGTCCAGTGTGGTGTCCAATCTCACTCCTCCATCCTGGTTTCAAGGTTCCATGGTAGGATTGGGTGGTGTAACGATGATATTTACATTCATTCATTCATTCATTATCTGTAAGCGCTTATCCAGTTCAGGGTCGCGGTGGGTCCAGAGCCTACCTGGAATCATTGGGCGCAAAGCGGGAATACACCCTGGAGGGTGCGCCAGTCCTTCACAGGGCAACACAGACACACACACACATTCACTCACACACTCACACCTAAGGATACTTTTTGAGTCGCCAATCCACCTACCAACGTGCGTTTTTGGACTGTGGGAGGAAACCAGAGCACACGGAGGAAACCCACGCAGACACGGGGAGAACACACCAACTCCTCACAGACAGTCACCTGGAGTGGGAATCGAACCCACAACCTCCAGGTCCCTGGAGCTGTGTGACTGCGACACTACCTGCTGCGCCACCGTACATTTTATATTTTAAAATGTGAACGGTATCTCAAAATGAGGGCGGTATTTATGACGTGTGTGTGGTGTGTCAAATTTTGGTTCTGTGTCTTTAAAAGTCAGCTAAAGTGATCATGTGCATTTAAGAGAGCCACAGGGAGGGGGCGCTGTGGGAGCTCAATAAACAGCTGATGTCATGGTCTGAAAAAGTGTGAAGTGTGAATCCTTCACTTGACTTTGTGCTCACAGGTATAAGGCTTTATCCTCTAAATATGTGTAATTTGAGCCTCAATTCGCTGCAAAATCTGCTGTGGTGTGCTAAACCACAAGTGCCCGTTAGCGCCAGCTTTACTTCTAAACAGTGTACACTGTCTTATTTCACTTATTTTAAGATGGTTTTACGGTACGAAAAACGTGGATACCGCAAATCCCTAGTCCATGGAGAGTGAAATAAGTCCAGGGAGGTGAGGTTTGGTACCACACTGTGTTTCTGTTACACCACGCTTCCCCTGACACAGAACAATCCCATGTTGCGTGTGGTTTGGCGCTGCAACCATTGGGAGACTTACGATGGTTTTCAAGCTGTGGTAATGGCTATTATTTTACAATGGTTTACCGTGAAACTGAAACCTGTTTAATGTTTAGGTGGCATATTTTCATTCTTTCACTTTCTTTCACTGCCTTTCCACCAGTAAATATGTATATTAATAAATGACTTTTAGTGTTGTGGCTTGTGTATGCCTGTGAGAACTGCATTTCTTCTGATCTAACTGTAGGGGGTGATTTGCAGGACCCTCTGGAACTGGTTTGTAGATTCATAAACTACACAGATACTAGCTGTTCCATCATTTGAACGTATGTCTAAACCACATATCCCTGTATGAGCCTACATGTTTACTCTTTGCCTGACCTGCTGCGCTCATTTCGGGCCGCTGAAACAGTTAGTGGATTACTGCAGAGGCAACATGTCAGCGGGGAGTGTTTATTTGAGAGCTTGACATGGATTAAACACTTGTCTGAAATGAGGTGCTTAACCCAGCTCGCTTATGCCAGGCTCAAGAACACAACTCTCATCCAATCAGATGTTAAACTAAATAGGCCATATTACACAGGTAACTGGCTATTAAAGTGGCCACAGCAAACCTGTAAGGCTGTTCTTGCTTGTTATAGGGTGTGTGTGTGTGAGAGAGAGACACACACACATCTGAGTCAGTATGACACGTTCTCCATTAGTTCCTCCTGTAGTGTGGCAGCCTGCGGGCACACAGACTATTTTTAACATTGAGGTTTGGCTGATTGAGTTCAGAAAAATGAGAAATGGCCAGAGACAAGAATGGCCGTCTACCAAGCAAACTCAGCTACTGACCACATACATGCACACACTCACTGATGTCACATGGATCCAGTCGCCTGTGAAGAACTCTCTGAACCCCAAGCTTATTATTCAGTAATTAATATTTATTGCAATACATTTATATGAATAAATATTGCATTTAGCATTTGGCTCCTACTAGAGGTGTAAATATGAATACATATTTAGATTCGCTATGTTAAAGGATATGTTCATTCATTAGTAATAATAATAATAAGAAGAAGAAAAATACTTATTATTTAAAAATTAATATTTAACCAGTTCAGTTCACAGCACCAACAGAAAAATTCATCCACGGCTGCAGTGCCCTTGATCAAGGCTCCTAACCTCCAAACTGTTCCCCGGGTGCTGAGGTGGTTGGTAGCACCCTGCTCCAGGTGTGTGTGTGTGTGTGTGTGTGTGTGTGTGTATGTGTGTGTGTGTGAGTTCACTGCCCCTAGTGTGAAGAATCACTAATGTGGTCACTAGTGTGTGTTCTTGTGTTTACTAGCTTGGGTTAAATGCAAAGAAGCATTTTTGCTACAGGGATTCTTCTTCTTTTTCTTCTTATAATAATAGTAATAATAATAATAATAATGTATACAGATTACAGATATACAGTTTGCCTCAGATAAATGTTAAAGCAACACTCTGCAACTCTTGGGGGAGCTCAGGAGCATAATCCACTCTTACATCCCTGTCCTGAAATCAAGGGGGACCGGATGTGTATTATCCTACCCTTCTCTAACGTTACATAGTGCAGTTTCCGCAGTGTGTGAGGCTCTTTTCTCCCTGTTACAGCTCAGTGAAGCATCACAATAATTCTGAAGCTTTAATTCTAATGTAAATAAATCTCCAGCATCTTGAATGCCTAAACGTTACACTGTGCCTAATAACTCCCTGCTTTAAGGTACAGTCTTAGGTACTGGGCATGTATGGTCAGTTGTGCATGCACACAGCTGGTGTAATCACAGTAGAAGAGGAGAAGTGAAACACAATGGGACAGTAGCTGGGAGTAGCTGTGCATGAGCAGAATGTCATCAAACTCAGTGCCAAATATCTGCTAGAGGCATAAACCCCCCAAGCACTGGGCAGTGGAGCAGTGGAACTGTGTCCTCTGCAGTGATTGAGGCCTGTCCAATACCTTTGGGAAGGGTTTGTGGTGTAGATCTAGAATCATGCAGCAGAGGTGCCGGACCTTGCCGATGATCTTGTGATGAACTACAGTCGATATCTATGTGTATGGATAAATGTATGAGAATCCTCCAGTCCAGGAGAGGAGAGGCTGACACTGCGGTAAAGCAGGACACACTCCACATTAATGCCATTTGGTTCATACAGTGTGTAATAAAGTAAAAAATTATTGTATGTGTGTGTGTGTGTGTGGCATACAGCAGTCAGGCTGCAACTGTAGAGGATTTACATGTTTAACTCTTGATTACACTAATGGGAGAATAGTTGTCAGTGCATGCATTTGAGTAACCTGAAGACAGGTGGCATTTAGTGAGGACGGTAGAAGTGTTGAAGGCTCACTCTGTGTGTGTGTGTGAGAGAGAGTGAGAGAGAGCTGTTAGGCCGGAGCTGGGAGAGGCAGGCGGTGAGTGCTAATAGGGGGGAGCAGGTGAGCCTTAACCTGACGCCTTTCGGCTTCTGTTTGATCAAAGAGGGCCAAGCAGCAGACTACAGTATGTGATCTCTGCCTAGAGCTCTGCTACACAGTGCGTGTGCACACACACACACACACATCAGAGAGAGAGAGAACTGCAGAAGGAAAGAGAGATAGAGCTGGTGTTCTTAATATAAAGACACATTATACTTTGTAAAATCATTATTTACTCATTCATTTCAACATTTAATAAGCAGAGTTTAATTACTGAAATTCAGAGGTGTTTTTTTTTCCTGCACAAATGGGGCCACTTTGTGAAATGTTGAAAACACCATTTCCCACTTAATCCTAATCCTAACTAGCAATTGAACCTCAGTGGCAGCAGTCCATTTTTGTCTCTGATTGAGGACCTTCATGCTGTCAGGTCAAGATCAGCGGCTGTGTAGCTGACTCCACGGTGGTGTTCATTTTCTTTTACTCATTTTATTAATAGCATGTTTTGCCCTTGTTCTTGTGCTTTTAAGATGCAGAAATGTTCAGTAAAGCATCACTGTCGGGACGAAGCGTCTTATCTCAGCAATTGTACGTTTGAAGGAGAAGGAAACAACTCTTAATTTCGAATAGGACTTAAATGAACATAACGTATGTCCAAGTCTTTTCGGAGTAATTCTATTGGTCCACACACGTTTATTATGTCCAACAATTAAAAATGTCAAAAAATGGGGCAGCCACATCCTGGTGGTTAGGGAGATGGACTTGTAATCTGAAGGTTGCTGGTTCGATCCCCAGAGCTGGCAGGTCATGACTGAAGTGCCCTTGAGCAAGTCACCAAACCCCTTGCTGCTCCCCCGGTGCCGTGGCTCACTGCCCCCTAGTGTTCACTACTGTGTGTGTGTGTGTGTGTGTGTGTGTGAGTGTGAGTGTGAGAGCGTGTGTGAGAGTGCGTGAGTGGGTGTTTCACTTCACTGATTGGGTTAAATGTGGAGAACAAACTCCTCTGTGTGCAAGCACAGTGGCCAATAAAGTGATTCTAATTCTAAAAATGACCTCAGCAATGTTTCCTCTCATTACATCTGACTCTTGATCATTACAAAATTGATCTTTACACAGCCACAGATTTAGACACAGAGATGAATACACATTTCCAAAAATGAATAATGAATATTTATCTTATCTTATATTACTTTCCTGTCCTTTCCTAACTTGTCTCGTCCCGTTCTGTGCTGTGTAGATGGGTCAGGGTTAAACTGGGCTGCTCATGGTTTCCTGCATTGCTGGGCAAACAGCTGTTTCCCGCAGACTCCCATAGAGGAAACCCGACAGCTCAGACACAGATGTACAGACGTCGAGGACAGATAATGCCCATAAAAGTCATCAAAGGAATACAAGCTAAGGACAAACAAAAGATGGAGGTTCATTGGTGTCAGATTTGGGAAAAGCTAGTTTGAGGGCAGGAAAGAGAGGAAGAGTGTGGCAGAGTCAGGACGGGAGATGCAGAAGATGGAAGACGATGCAGGAAAAAGCAGGAGCAGATGCCAGATGTCTTGGCCTGCCGACGCTGGAACAGCAGAGAGCCTTGTTTTGGTACACTTCACATGTAATTAATGTGCAGCTGTTTAACGGTGCAGGCCCCCGCCGCTAACACACACCGCGCAGCACCGGAGTCAAACGCCTCTTAACCACTGCCAGTGCCCCTGTCGTCACGCACCATCCTTCTCTCCTTCTCCCCCTCACCTTTTCCTCTCCTTTTTCCTACTGCACGCCTTCACACTCCTGGTGTTTACAGCGGTTTTGCTTTGCGGAGTTTGCACATATTACTTTCCTTGTCTGTTCTATCTTAACTTCGGGTAGATCAGCATTGATTAACCAGTAATTTAACAGCTTATTAAAGTTAGGCTTTTTAAGACCTAGATTTCTGCTACGAATTATTTAAAGCAACACTAGGTAGAATTTTTATTTTAAAATCCCAACTTCAAAATCGTGGTGATGCTTCACTGTCCTGTAACAGGGAGAATAGGGCCTCGGTCATTGCTACTCCGGACTCAACACTGCAGAAACTGGTATATGTAACTATTGGAGGGAGGGTAGGTTAGAAAGAGAATAGTCATAATATTCATAACAGAATAATTATCCTCCGTATGGTCGGCAAGCTATAGAGCAAGTATGTGTTCCTCCTATGGAGACTTTTGGCCGTCCTTACCTGGGGGTCTCCAGGGGGATCTGCGGGGTTGGGAGTCCGACTCTCAGCTGGCCCCATGTGTGTGTGTCTCCCGCTCGCGGCCTCCGGCCCCCTGCCCTTCACCTTCTGCCCTGGGAACGAGGCCGGCTGCTCGGACGCTTTTGGGTGCCAAATGCTCCATATGGGCCGTGGGCAGCGCGTGTGTGTCCTCCAGGACTCTGGCCCCTGACAGACTGCCTGTGCTGTGACATCACCGTTCTCCCCGTGTGTTTGTGTGTTTGTCTGCATGTGTGTAGGTGAGTGTCCTCCAGGATTGTGGTCTCTGATAAACTTCCGACCTAGTGACATCATCTTCAAGAGTGTGAGTTTTTGTGTGTGTCTGTGTGTGTGTGTGTGTGTGTGTGTGCGCGCGCCTAGGATTCCAATTTCTCAGAGACTTCCAGCCCAATGATATGACTAAGTGTATCAATCCTGTGTGTGTGTGTGTATGTGTGTGTGTCATACATTTCCACCACAAGGTATAGGACATATGTATGAACTCATGCCCTGTCGTATTTTAAATATAAGTGTGTGTGTGTGTGTGTATAAGTCCACATGATTGCGTGTCCCCTAGGAGATGGACCCTAACAGACTGAGTCCCCTGTGCCCAACGTAAGGCAGTGAGAGTTGTGCCAGGGGTCCGGCATGCACAGACTGGAGTGTCAGCTTCATCAAGCAAGCGCTGTCAGTGGACAGGAGGGTGTGTGTGTTTGTCCAGTAGGAGAAGCCCCCTGACAGACTGTCTCCCTTGAGCAGCAGAGGGGCACAGAGCAGGCTGGGTGTATGTCAGCATGGCTACCCAAGGGGACAGACTGGAACAGTATGGAGGAACAAGAGTGGAGTGTGTGTGTGTGTGTGTGTGTGTGTGTGTGTGTGTGTGTGTGTGTGTGTACTTATGAGTGTTTGTGTGTGTGTATTTTAGTATCCCAAAACAGGTGTTTGGTCTCGAAGACTCTCAAAGGACTGCTGACCATGTGGTCAACTCCTGCCCGTGTATTGCATCCCCCCACTCTCTCTCTCTCTCTCTCTCTGTTTCTGTCTCTCGGCCCAGCTTGGTTCTCTGTCATGGCTGTTTATGGCTGTCCTGTTGCCTAGGAGAGAAAGGAAGGAAGGAAGACAGGGAAGAATGAGATCTACCCTCTATGTGTGTATGTGTATGTGTGTGTGTGTGTGTGTGTGTGTGTGTGTGTTTGAGAGAGGAGGCAGGGGTGGAGAGAAATGCAGAGGTGTGGTAACAAACAAAAGAATGGGGCAAGAGGGGCTAAGACAAATAAAGCCCTTTCTGGGGTGATGGAGAGAGAGAGAGGGAGACAGAACCTGCAACTTTTGCTTTCCCCTGGCTGTTGCTCCAGGCTTGTCTGACTGGCGTGCTGGGCTGCCCTGTGGGAACTCAGGGTGGAAGTTGTTTTTCTGCCCCCTATGGTGCAGCTCTCCAGCCCGGGGCAGTGGGCAGAGGGCCAGGGGGAAGGGGCTGGGAGCCGTGCAGAAGGGCTGCTGGGAAAGGTGGAGGCCTGGGCAGGGGGCCAGGCTTAAAGGTGTAGGTGGTAGTGGTTGGGGAAAGTTATGGAATGTGACTAGGTGAAGGCAAATAGATACAAAAGCTCAGCCTCCATCTTGGAAAGCAGGGATAGGCCTGGATGATCACCACGGTGACTGAATGCTGCAGATAAAGACAGATACTGACTGGTTTGGGCAAAATCCTATGCTGTGACCACTGATTGGCTGTTAGGATGTTGCACTCTATACTGTCAGAAAAATGTGTCCTGTACCTAAAGACTGGGTAAAGTCCAGCTGTGCACCTTCAAATTACACTTCATTCTTTACTCCAGAAGGCAAGTTGAACATCTCTAGGCTATCATACTAAAAATTATTATGAATAGAAATATATATAAACGTCTGATTTGAGATCTCTACAGTTCAAATAAATAATGGCACAATTAAGGGACTATGGGTGAGTCCCATTGTTTACTTTTTGTCCCTACCTCTTGATTGTGAGTGTTGTCTTTTTCCACGGAACTAAGTGCGTGAGGTGTAGTGGTTAAAACCTTGCCCTATGCAATGGGATGACCCTTTAAGAGCCTTATACATCATCAGAAACCAAATGAAAAACAGCACTGTAGTCAGAGGCTATTATTGGTGCTTTGCAGGCAGCTCTGCCAGTCTGCAGTGATATCGGAGGAGCACTGCTGGACTTAATATTAGTCCATCATGCCTTTAGAATCTTTCAATTAACATATATCATCACCCACTCTTAACTCTTCTGTTAAACCTTACAATTCCACATTAAATGTTGCAGTAGCTTCAGGTGCTAGAAGGTGATTGCGTCACCGTTTACGGTGGAACTAAGAATGTACTCACTACTAAGACTTCAGCATACTACTAGCTGTGTTTTATGCTTGTTATGAAGTTACAATACTGTGTCACTGTGGTGGTACCCTCAAGGGTAGATATTCAGTACCTTTAGTTAGGAACATATGATCATATACAGTAATAATTAAGGTGTGTTTGTTTAATACATCACATCCCATCTTTATTATTTGCACAGTTATTAAATGAATGTTTACAAATATTCACCTTTTTCTGTAGAAGAGAATGTATTGTACCTTAAGGAACACAACTTGGACCATCAATCCACTGTGGTACTGTTTAAAGGTACATTTACTCTGTTTGTACCATTTAAGAACAATAATATGACTGTAGCAAACCTTTTTTGTGAGATTGTACCTCAAAACTACATTAAACTAAGACAATACAATAATTATTATGGGTTTTAAAGGAGAAAATACCTTGTCACTTGTGCTGCCATCTTGCCAGTGATTTATAAGACGTTGGCTGTAGTCCTAACACTATAGAAGGAGTGAAGGGTCCTACCTCAGTGACCGTGAGAGGTACCACTTCCGTAGCAGTTCTTCTGGGAGCATAGAAATGCCATCAGCAGTCTTTGTTAGCACTGTGGTGGTTTTAATGGCAAAAGGAGTTGACAAGCTGGTGTTTATCTTCAGGCCGATGATGGAGCGGGTCTAAATGGTTGTTAGAAATATGCAGCTGTGGCTAGCCATGATTTGATTTTAACTGTCAGGGTGGCATGCTATGTTTTCTTTTCCTTCCGTAGAAGTTGGCAAGGTCCAGACTGTTCAAAAGCAAGAAGGCAGATACGGAAACTTAAACAAGAGCAGAAATGATCTGGCCAAAGCTGGATATTTGCCTTCACTTTGTCTAGCCAGAGGGGCCAAGTTGATTCACTGGATTATGCTGGAATGAATATGGAACAGGCTTAGCAGTGGGTGCAGCCAGTATTTAAGATGCATACTTATTCTTGACTATGCAGTGCTATGAGTCTGGGCTTGTGTGAAGTGTTGTGAAGCTGCTGTAATTCCATGTGTGTTGGTTTGGGGCTACAGTCTTGTCAGTTTGTAAGCCTCCCCTGAATGTGTCCAGTCCTTAATGAACAGACCAGCCAGGCCGCTTCCCTGTAGTAGGGCCATTCACAAAAGCCTTAGCCCCGGGATGGTCCTGCTGTTGGGAGAGATGGAGGGGACCCCTCCATGCATGTCTGTTACTCACTTTCTCTCACTCCCTCTCGCGCTCTCTCTTTCCCCGTCTCTTCTTCGCTCCCCCCGCCATCCTTGTGTCTGATGAGCAGGAAGAGGATGGACGTCAGGCTGGGCAAGTCTTCATTACAGCCCATCTAGCAGGTTTCAGGCCCGGCATGTCCGCACATTGGCCAGCCCATTAGCCAGGCCAGCGTGGTCCGCTTTGGCCCAGGCTGATGGCGGCGTGGTGGTGTTCATGGGGAGAGGGAGGGGGGTTGTCCTCTTGAAGGAGAAACGGCCACCGATCAGGTGCTGTGGGTGGCTGCTGCTTCTGTCACCACGTGTTTCCATTATTGCGTCCCCCCAATTATGAGGCCCTGCTCAAAGCAGGGTGGCTAGTCTGTCCCTGGACATCAGAGTGTGCCCAACTGCTGCTTCTTCATCCCCCCTCCAGCCCTCCTTGCTCCATTCTTCCATCCCGCTCTCCTCCCCTCCACCTGGGATGGGCCGGCAAGGCGAAGGCCAGCACCATTGGAAGAGCCAACAGGACAGGCTGTTAATGCAGTAATGAGTTATAACATGAAAGACCGACAGTTTGGAGACCGGAAAAAACTGGACTGAGTGGGAAAAGGGGAGAAGGGAGAGGGGCGGGGGGAGGAGGGACAGAGAAAGAAACATGGCAAAAGAAGGCAGCCATCAGTGCTGCAAGAAGCAAACTTATGGGCAAAAGATGAGGCTGTTTCCGAGGCTGTTCCCGTCTGTGGCGCCCCCTCCCTCCTTGGTTTTTTTTTCTCCTCTCTTTCTTTCTGTTTCTTTTCTAATTTAACTTTTCATTGAAATTTCTTACCCTGTTTAGCGCTCTTGCCAAGTCCCCCGGCGGACGGATGACAAAAGCCCTCTAAAAGCCATGTGATCTTCCATTTTCCGAACAGCCACACTTCTGAGGATTAAGGCTATTTAATGACTATAATCTCCCTCTTTCTCAAAAGTGATTTCTCACATTCTGTCGCAGTCAGAGGGATTGCATTAGCATTAATAGATTTATAATTCGCCAGAATGACCACATGTGCCAGGAGTTTTTTTTTTTTTGCCTCCCCCCCCTACTCCTCCTCCTCTGTCGTCTCCTTTCTTCTTCCCTTCTTCCCTCCTCTTAGTTCTTTTCCCTCTTTTGCCTTCTTTTCTCCAGCTCCGTGCTCGAGCAAGTGTTTCTTTGTATCTCTTGCCCTGTAGTGGTGTACACGCCTGTGACTTACCTGTCAGTCAGCGCAAAAAACCCCCTCTCCTGTCTCCTCCCCATCCTCCAGGCTTCTATCCCCTCCTCTCACCTCCACAGTGTCCAGATCAGAGGCTGGTCTGTCAGGGGCCACGGTCTTATTGTGTAGCCAAAGAATTTACCACAGTTAAGTCCCTTATGGGCTTTTATTCAGGGCTCTTTCATTGGGGGCGCCGAGGCACTCTCTCTCTCTCCTGTGTCGCAGGGGTTTAGGTTGTTTTGGGATGGCTCTTTATCCTGACATGGACACAAAGCTTGTGGTGGGGGGGTAGACTATAGTGACTGGAGCAGGAGGCACAGGGGGGAGGCTTACAGTAATCTGAGAAAGTGACAGGGACTGTGAGAAGGAGGGGAACAGAAACAGGCACAAACATCTGCTGCTGTCTCTCCAGGTTGCGGGGTCCGCAACTGCATTTGTTTTATTTGCATTTGCTCCTTCCTTGTTTTACCAGCAGTGTTAACGTTTTCATAATGATGGATGTGACACTTGGTTCCGCGTCAGCTCTGAAACTGATATCTCTATTTTTAAGGTTCGTGCACTTCTGCCGTCTCTGAATTCGTTTCTTGCTTGGAGCTAAATTCATAATTCATGGTTTTACAAATTTCTGCCCACAAACCCCATGGAGATTTATTTGTTCTGCACAGCACCTACATTTTAAAGTGGATCGATTCATCACATGAATTTATTTTCCGCAAATTCTGCTGCGCTCACCTTTGCGTGCATGGGGAGAGTGGGCGGAAGTGAAATCCTACTGTTGCCATATGGAGATGCACGTATTCGTAGTTTGTACAATACCAGCTGATGTGAAGCACTTTTCTTTTGTACAGCTTTGCTTATTTTATTTCAAAGCTGGCGCAGAACTTGCAGCATTGTTTCAACACCCTATGAGGTATTACTGAACTCTTTAGAACATGAGAGCCTCCCGTAACATTGGCTCATCTGTATGGATGGAGCTTTTTAAGGGGCTGGAGAGTGGAAGTGGATTTACTCTCTGTAAACATTTGGGTTTTTGGAATGAGAAATACCAGAGGCCTCTTTTTTTCTGCAGCACATTAACAGTGAACATAAAAAGTCTGTGAAATAAAGCAAACAAACAGGCAGTGATAGAAAATTCTGTGTTTGTCTGAGCCACAGTGGGACTGTGCACACGCAGCAGCCCTGCTCAATAAGTCATGAGCTCTCTCTCCCTCTCTTTCCTTTGGAGGCTGCTACACGAGATGCTAAATAGATGACGTTTGGACTGTGTCAGGCCCCATCAGATTGCACAAAACAGGGCAGAATTAAGTACATCCCGCTTTGTATATATTTGTATAATATATGCGCGCTGTAATCTAGAGTAGATTGTGTTTGCACA
This sequence comes from Hoplias malabaricus, assembly GCF_029633855.1. Taxonomy (NCBI): domain Eukaryota; kingdom Metazoa; phylum Chordata; class Actinopteri; order Characiformes; family Erythrinidae; genus Hoplias; species Hoplias malabaricus. Next base: position 23,442,856 of record NC_089810.1, on the reverse strand, counting down.
AATAGCGGCGATGTAAATAATCCTGGGATTTGATGTTGCGCACATTGTTCTGTAAAAGGACCTGGTGGTTTCCATTTGCTGTAATCACTTTTAAGAAGGTTTTCAATCTGATGATCATAATGAAAAATATGATAAATCCAAATCTGGAGACGAGGCTGAGCTTGTTTGTGGAGGGATTGCGATAGGATAAAAAAATATATATAAAACATTTCTGTCCTTATTTCTCCACCCCTGTGGGATTGGATGCCTTTAGTTCTTTGCTTCCATTTAGACGATTTTCCTCCCTCTTTAACATTTTAATTCTGTCTGTGTTTTGCATTGCAGATGGTGACGATGACCCGGGGCTCTCCTGGGTGGCGTCCTCTCCCTCCAGCAAAGACGTGGCATCGCCATCGCAGATGCTGGGGGATGGCTGCTGCGATCTGGGCATGGGCACGGGGGAGGAGGAAGGAGGCTCTGGCCTGCCCTATCCCTGCCAGTTCTGCGACAAGTCCTTCAGCCGCCTCAGCTACCTGAAGCGCCACGAGCAGATCCACAGTGACAAACTGCCCTTCAAGTGTACCTTCTGCAGTCGACTCTTCAAGCACAAGCGCAGCCGCGACCGTCACGTCAAACTCCACACCGGCGACAAGAAGTACAGCTGCCAGGAGTGCGAGGCCGCGTTCTCGCGTAGCGACCACCTCAAGATCCATCTAAAGACGCACAGTTCCAGCAAGCCCTTTAAGTGCAGCGTGTGCAAGCGTGGCTTCTCCTCCACCTCGTCGCTGCAGAGCCACATGCAGGCGCATAGGAAAAACAAGGAGCACTTGGCCAAAAAAGACCAGGGCAAACGTGATGGGTCCACGGGGGACGCCGCCGACCAAGACCAGGACCTGTACATGTGCGATTACTGCGAGGAAACTTTCAGCCAGACGGACGAACTGGAGAAGCATGTACTTACACGCCACCCCCAGCTTTCGGACCGTGCTGAACTACAGTGCATCCACTGCCCTGAGATCTTCAGCGATGAGGGCACCTTGCTCACCCATATTGACCGAACGCATGCCAACAAGAAACACAAGTGCCCCATGTGTGCCGAGCAGTTCTCGTCGGTAGAGGACGTCTACTGTCACCTGGATAGCCACCGCCAGCCTGACTCCAGCAACCACAGTGCCAGTCCTGATCCAGTGCTGGGCAGTGTTGCTTCCATGAGCAGTGCCACTCCTGACTCGAGTGCCTCTTTGGAAAGAGGGTCCACCCCAGACTCGACCCTCAAACCTACACAGGGCAGGCGCAAACTAGCCCCGTCCTCGGATCACGATGATGGGAGCTGGTCAGGAAAGGTGACGTATAGTTGCCCGTATTGCTCCAAGAGAGATTTCAACAGCCTGGCTGTGCTGGAGATTCACCTGAAGACTATCCACGCGGACAAACCTCAGCAGAGCCACACCTGTCAGCTGTGTCTGGACACCCTGCCTACTCTTTACAATCTGAACGAGCATGTTCGTAAAGCACATAGATCAAGTGGAGGCTCTTCATCCAACTTTCCCATTCTGCAGTTCAGCAACGTGTCTGCTTTTCACTGCAACTACTGCCCGGATATGTTTGCGGACATCAACAGTCTGCAGGAGCACATCCGAGTCTCTCACTGTTTGCCCGGTGGTGTGGTTGCTGGCTCTACAACTCTGGAGGGCAACCATGCCTTCTTCTGCAATCAGTGCTCGATGGGATTTCTCACGGAATCTTCCCTCACCGAACACATCCAACAGACCCACTGCACCAGTGGAGCTGGGGTGACCAAAATGGAGTCTCCTGTATTGCAGCCCTCGCAGTCCTTCATGGAAGTGTACTCCTGCCCGTACTGCACCAATTCCCCAATCTTTGGCTCTCTACTCAAGCTCACGAAACACATTAAGGAGAACCACAAAAACATCCCACTCGCCAACAACAAGCGCAAAGTCAAAGTCGCTGACCTGAGTCCGGCATCCTCCGATGTGGAAATCTCATCCCCTAAACGCCACAGAGTGGCCAGCGATGCCACCCAGGCAGGTTCTAACGGGGACTACCCCTGCAACCAGTGTGACCTTCGTTTCACCAGCTTTGAGGGTTTCCAGACCCACCTCAAGTCCCATCTGGAGCTGCTACTGAGGAGACAGTCTTGTCCACAGTGCAACAAAGAGGACTTTGACTCTCAGGAGTCCCTCCTGCAACATCTGACCATTCACTACACTACCACCTCTACGCAGTACGTTTGCGAGAGCTGTGACAAACAGTTCTCGTCTGTGGACGACCTCCAAAAGCATCTGTTGGACATGCACACATTTGTGCTCTACCACTGCACATTGTGTCAGGAGGTGTTTGACTCCAAGGTCTCCATCCAAGTCCACTTGGCCGTCAAACACAGCAACGAAAAGAAAATGTACCGCTGCACAGCATGCGCCTGGGACTTTCGCAAGGAGAGTGACCTGCAGACGCACGTGAAGCACACTCACCTGAGTCAGTCCTCTGCACCTGGGGTCACGGGTAAAGCTCGCAAGTGTATATTCTGCGGGGAGAGTTTTGGGACGGAAGTGGAGTTACAGTGCCATATCACAACCCACAGTAAAAAATTCAACTGCCGCTTCTGCGGGAAAGCTTTCCATGCCATAATCTTGCTCGAAAAACATCTTAGAGAGAAGCACTGCATGTTCGATGGAGGAAACGGCAACGGGAACAGTGGAAGCCAGAACGGAACTCCCAATGGGGTCACTCAGAGCTCTAAGCGTGGAGGAGGAGGATCAACTGTAGCTACGGAGCAGGCAGACCTGCAGAACCTGCTTTTGAAGGGAGGGACCCAGGAAACGGCAAACAGCCATGAAGCCAGCGGAGGAGAGGAGGAGATTGATGCCTCAGAACCGATGTATGCATGTGACATCTGCGGTGCTGCGTACACCATGGAGTCCCTGCTACAAAACCACCGGTTGCGTGATCACAACATAAGACCTGGTGAGGACGACGCAGGGTCCCGTAAAAAGAAGGCTGATTTCATCAAGGGCAATCACAAGTGCAATGTCTGTTCAAGAACCTTCTTCTCAGAGAACGGGCTGAGGGAACATGCCCAAACCCACCGTGGTCCAGCCAAACACTACATGTGCCCGATCTGTGGGGAGCGTTTCCCCTCTCTGCTGACTCTCACCGAGCACAAGGTCACTCACAGCAAGAGCCTGGACACGGGCACCTGCCGTATCTGCAAGATGCCCCTGCAAAGCGAGGAAGAGTTCATCGAGCACTGCCAGATGCACCCGGATCTGAGGAACTCGCTGACGGGTTTCCGCTGTGTCGTCTGCATGCAGACGGTCACCTCCACCCTGGAGCTGAAAATCCATGGAACCTTCCACATGCAGAAGCTCTCTTCATCCGGGGGCAGCGGTGGAGGTGGAGGGTCAGCCTCATCATCTCCCAACGGTCAGTTGCAAGCCCACAAGCTCTACAAGTGTGCCCTCTGTCTGAAAGAGTTCAAGAACAAGCAGGAGCTTGTCAAGCTGGATGTCAATGGCCTGCCCTTCGGGCTGTGCGCTGGCTGCATGAGCCGAGGCACTAATGGCCAACCGTCCAGTGGGGTAGTGACCCCTCAAGAGCCGGGAGAGAAGGGTGCCTCCGGGCTACGATGCCCTGAATGTGCTGTAAAGTTCGAGACCTTGGAAGATCTGGAAAGCCATGTTCAGGTGGACCATCCTGAGATGAGCCCAGAGACCAGTGCAGCTAAGAAAGCGACAGAAGCCTCACCTGTCCCTAAAGTAAGTGTTCACTTCTTACTTTATGTTAGAATATTAGTTTTTCAAACTTGTTGCAATATTTAACACATATGGGCTTTTATTGAAATGTCTGTCACCTGCTTTGGTTAAAATACCACAAGGACCAAACACCATAGATTTAAACAGCTCTGTTCAGAATGACTGTGAGGAGTTGGTGTGTTCTCCCCGTGTCTGCGTGGGGTTGCTCACGGGGGGTCCGGGTGCTCCGGTTTCCTCCCACAGTCCAAAAACACACCTTGGTAGGTGGTTTGGCAACCCCAAAGTGTCCGTAGGTGTGAGTGTGTGAGTGAATGTGTGTGTGTGTGTGTTGCCCTGTGAAGGACTGGCGCCCCCTCCAGGGTGTATTCCCGCCTTGTGCCCAATGATTCCAGGTAGGCTCTGGACCCCCCACGACCCTGACTTGGATAAGCGGTTACAGATAATGAATGAATGAATGAATGTTCAGAATGAACTGTTCCTTTAAATGAGAATGAGCCTCAGTTCAGCGCAAGAGCCCAGGAGTTTATAGAAATTCCGTCTGGGTTCTTTTTCTTCTCATTCCCATTTTCTCCATTTTTACTCTGTAATCTTATTTTTAGTCAGTACCCTTTTTACTTCACCTTTGCACTCTCACATAAACAAATCTCATCATTGTAATTGGAGAGACACAGACGAGGAGGCGGGACGATTCTCAAGTCTCTGTGATTGACATAATATGAAGAACAAAATCAGAACTCGTTTTATCCCGTGTTTTCTGACTTAGGCAGCCCACAGAAGAGGTTGCATGGTCTTGTTTCACAGTGAGTGGGTTGGTGGGCGATGCCCAAATTAATGTCTTTTTTTTTGCTTTCATAAATCTAGTTTTCCATCAATAGGTGATTCCTTGTAAGAGGCCCCTCTTTTGTTCAGTGCTCTCACATTGTGTCAGGATACTTTTTAAAGTCATCTGAGAATTATTTCCTCCAGCTCTCCATTTTTTTTCCATTCTCTTTGTTTTTATTCTTTCTCTTATTATCTCATTTCTTTGGTCAGATGTTCTGGGAATATTATGGTATGTCTTTCCAAAATAAAAGATATTGCCAGCAACCATTTTATGGTTGTACTTTTTTTTTGTTTCCCTCTGACTTCCCAGTGTGTACTGGCTCGTACAGAGATGTGTGAATTCATGACTGCATTACCGTGGGCCCCAGAGGGTTCTGCTGTCTCATCCTGCTGGGCTATTGTACAGCCCGTTCGCTCTGCTAGATATTGACAGTGAACTTCCAAGGTCGCTCTTTACCTGTGCTTTTGTCTCAGCTCAGTGTAACAGATAGGAAAGTCTTGATAGTATGATTCAGTGTGTGTGTGTGTGTGTGTGTGTTTTGAATAAAATAACCTGTTCTGAGTTCCAGTATCCTGTGTCTTGTCTTGCAGAAGAAGACGTACCAGTGCATTAAATGCCAAATGACCTTTGAGACAGAGCGCGAGATCCAGATCCACGTTGCCAATCACATGATAGGTGAGTGGAACACTTTTGCTGTGTGTGTGTGTGTGTGTGTGGCCGTTTGCCAGCCGTTCCTCCTGCTCTCCTCTCGCGCTTGCTGCCCTGGCCCTGCCGAGCCCTCTCTCTCTCCCTGCACACAGGTGTGAGACAGACAGGTGAAATGAACAGCTCTATTTCTGGAAGCGCAGACGTCGCTCTCGACAGCTGTTCCATTGTTTAACACTTGACTGCGCAGCTGAGGCCACGGCTGCGGGTCTGATTGCTCTGTTAACTCTTCACCGTGCAGCCGAGGCTGGGACTGCAGGTCTCGCTCCTTCTGCAAAGGCCAACAAACAATTAGGTTCTGTGTTTTTTATTTTTTTAAACCCCCTTCACTTCATTTCCAGTGCTCATCTTGGGCAATTACCTGTCGTGTGTTCAGATGGTGTAGATGTAATTTTTTTTCTTCTCCACTTTGAAACCTACAACTCTGAAACTACTCATACCCTCTACTTCACATGATATTTCCCGTAGTGTGCATTAGTGCATTGTAGCAGTGGCACCCGAGGAGAGGACCTTATTTATTACCAGGTGTGGAAATGTTGCACTCAGTACGCGTTGTATAGATCTGATGCTGACCAAGGACATGGGTTAGCTTTGGTTAGACAAAGGAAGGCTGCATGAAAACGCTCTCTCTGCCTGTTCTAATTATGTTGGGCACATCTTCTGACAGCGCTAACCAGACTGTAGCGCTTTAAAGCGCTGAGTCAGACCGTCGTGATTTCCACACAGCCGACGTTTCCCATCCTGTGGCCCAGGCAGCGACAAACTTGCGCTGCAGTTGTTTTATGCACACCCCCCCTCCCCACTTCTGTGCTGTTATTCTTTAAGTAATAATTGCTGCAGCAGCAGACTGTAGTGTAGATTAACGAGTAGGGCCTGTGAGTAATTTCACAGAACAAACGGTGCAACACCTCGAGCCTCTGCGCCTTCCTCAGGCTCGACAGTCCAGAGCAGAGCGACTGCAGTTGTGCGTTTATACAACTTGCAGCTGGTGTTCTTTTTCTTCCTCCTGGAGGGAAATGAGGGAAGGCATCTCTGCCTTTAATTGAACATACCCTCATCCCATTTTAAAGCAAGGCTAGGTAAGATTTGGTGTATTTGGCTCTGGGCTCCCCCTAGAGGCACTTTTACATAGCACAGTTTCTGCTGTGCTGTGTCTGGAGTAGCAAAGACAGAGAATGAAGTATTACAATTATTTTGAAGCTGTAATTTTAAGGTAAAATATTGTGTAGTGTTGCTTTCATACCCCCCCCCCCCACTACCACCACCACCCCCAAGATTACCATTGCAGTGAACACCATGCTATTTTTACCCTATCCAGCCCAAAACATGTCCAGCTTTACTGTCCTTTGGCTCCACCCTGTCCACATTTCCCTCAATCAGTGCATCCACCCCAATCTGAACTGTGCAATGTGCACACCTCCCCGGCCCTACTTCATCGTTCTTTCCTCTCTTGGAACTGCCGATGGTGGAGATAGGGGCCTGTGCTTATGAGAGGGGAAGGCGGATCGCCTGCCTCTCCCCGCCGCCATGGAGGGAATTTTGGGTTAATTAACATCGTAATTGTCAGAAAAGCTGGAGGAGATTAATTATGGAATTGAGGCAGATTATTTTAAGTGCTGTTATTATTTTATTATTTTTTTCATCCCCCTCTTCAAAGATTGATGACGTCTTGGCATAATAAAAAAAATAAAAGAGCAGGAGGAAGCGAGAGAGCGCGCAGCGTATTAACCTTTATCAGACGCCGTGTTAGCCGGCAGAAAATTGCAGCGAGATCACAGAGGAGCGCTAACTGCGGCGCACTCTCGCTCCACTCCTCTCCTTTCTGCTGGAGATTACGAAACAATCATTAAAAAGCTACACTATCTGTCAGCTTTGATATATGACTAGCGAGGATATTACAAGGCTTTGATATTCCAGCCCTTCTTTTTTCTCATGGAAATCCACGAGGATGCAGAGAGCTTCTTAACAAAATGGTGTCTGTGGTTTGCTGGGATGTTCTGCCATTTGCTCATCTGTGTTTGCAAGATTGCACAACAGCGAAGGGCACTCCATGGTACAGCGCTGAAATCCACTCACTTCAGTGAGGGTGCAGTAGAGAAGTCACGTGACTTGTCTGGGCTAAAGTCATCAAGTATTCAGTACACACCGACAGGGTTAAGCGCTATTCCTCAATCCTGATTCTCTTTATTCTTTTTCATTTGAATAAAAAAAATCATTATAACGGATGACCTAAAATATGTGTTGAGTGTCAGTAGCATTAGGCTTAGGACTGAGTTATGGTAGGGCTGTTAAACAGAGGGACGCTTTAAACTGGAAGTTAAAAGTGCACAGTGTTTGCAGCACTGTGCACTGAAGGAGTGTTTTCTTTTTTTAGTGTAACATACTGTAGTTCAGAATTCATGGCAACTGTTAAGTTGTATTAAACATGTCTGTACCACTTTAGAATAACACTATATATGGTTTATAAATCTGTTTATTAGTTGTAATTAGTCAGATTGTAAATGCATTCAAAATAAATAATAATCAGTTACATCACAGAGATCGAAAGTATAACAGTGACCACCATCTACAGTTAAACCGCCGATGTTTGCTGAACTCCATAGGTCCACATTAACCCTGTCATCTTTAGCACATATTTATTATCAAATTTAGATCTGACCTTCACAGTACGTTTTCTGTATGAGAAAAAAGAAGTCACTGTTGCCCTTTTATATCTGTGTTAAAAATGTTCACTAATGACATTTAAGGTGTTTGCGATCTAATTAATAACCATGTAATAAACATATTTTTAAACCATTTATAAACCTTCATAAGTGTACTCTTATTTAGAATTAGAAGGATTAGATTCACTTTATTGGCCACGGTGCTCACACACAGAGGAAACAGTTCACCGCATTTAACCCAATCCGTGAAGTGAAACACATATTTACCCACACACTGGTGAACACTAGGGGGCAGTGAGCACACATTCCTGGAGCCATGTGCTGCCTTTGTTAAGGTTGTTTTGTTTTTAAAAAACTACATAAATATAGTGTATTATACGCTGCGTTCTAACATCAAAATCGCCTTCTTTAAATGTTCTAAACCAAAATTCACATGTACGTTTGGATACTTATTTTTTTATATTATTTATTATTATATACAAAATTATCCCTAAGAACAAGTTGACGCACATGTTTTACAGTATTGTTCCTTGTTGGAACTGATAACCAATGCAGTGACCAGTAAATTACTCTTAGTTGCCTTTTTGCAAAAGACTTTTTTTTTGTTAGTTGTTTCTACGCAACAGTAAACGTAAAATAATTTACCTTGTTCAGGTTTGATACCTGGGAAAAGAGAAATGGACAGTAGTTGCACATTTAAATAATATAATCATATCAAAAAATAGTGCTTTTAATACAATTTAGGCATATTTTGTCATAATTAAACACACTTCATCATAAATTACACTAAATATTATGTTTAATATAAGACCAAGTTTGCATATGAAAACAGGCCATCCCAATAAAAGCCGAAAGCCTCTTATTATTATTATTATATAAAAATGATTGTTTGTTGTCATCATGTTCTGGCTTAATTTAAAGGTGCCAAATATTTGTGTCTGTGTTCATGTGTGGGTTTAAGTGTTTGCTCGTCAGTTCCTGCTCATTCTCACACTCCCCACACACTCAGCCTAGAATATGACTGACATCTCATATGAGCACGTTAACATACACACACACACACACACACACAGCCTTTCCCTTCTCTGCATGTTTGCTGACACACCTTCTTGTATCACTCTCTCAGCGCTGATGTGTGCAGAGGTGTGATCATACCTAACCAAAAGCCCCAGAGTCTGTCTCTCTCTCTCTCTCTCTACTCCCCCATCTCCGAATGATCATTACCGCTGAGGTGACACCTCATCTCAATCAGTTTAACCAGTCAAACCCGCAACATCTGCTCCTCCTCTGCTCTCCTCTCTTCTCCTCTCCTCCTCCTGTGATCTCCCCATCGCTGCGCTGTGTGTGTCGTTTCCTTTGCCATCACTCTGCGGAACCCCGGGGAGCACGGGATACAAATGCACCCCCAAAAAAGAACGAAAACACACACAAGCACACGCACTCACCCACCCACACCATTGCACTTGCCTCTCTATCACAGGAGCTTCATCAGACACCCCACCATTTCTACCGTCATGTAAAGCACTGAAAGCCCATATATAGACGTCTATGACAAACGGCCTGGGTGTTGGTTTAAAGTCTCCCGGCTGTCGGTTGTGTGTCGTTCAGTGTAAGTGGAGGTGAGCTGAGCGCAGGGATTCGACACAGGACCACGGTCTGCTGGAAAAGGAGCTTGATTACTCCGTGACAGGAGGAGGAGGGGAGGGGGAAAAAAGTGCCTGGTGTTTTAATTAATCCAACTGGTGCGGCAGGCAGGCACGATCAGAGCGCCGTTCTCCAGGAGGCGGCGGGCCTGGAGGAATGTGGGTTTATTTTTCCCTCTGCCTGTTGATTGAACCCGTCTGATTATTTAATGTAGACGCGAGCACGGCGGTGTGGAGAGACTGCGTAAATACGGAGCGCCCTCGCTCCGAAGAGCAGCATGTGATTACGGAGAGCACGTTTCATTAATTCACCTCGGATTCTGATACGTACATCATCAGCCACGGACGAGGATGTGAGTGGTTTTGGGAGTGGGCGTTATGGCAGAAATATCACACAATGACTTTTCTCAGTATTTTACAATGCACTGATAGTGTCACATGTAGGTAGTGTCGCAGTCACACAGCTCCAGGGACCTGGAGGTTGTGGGGGGTCGATTCCCGCTCCGGATGACTCTCTGTGAGGAGTTGGTGTATTCTCCCAGTGTCCGCGTGGGTTTCCTCCGGGTGCTCTGGTTTCCTCCCACAGTCCAAAAATACACGTTGGTAGGTGGATTGGCGACTCAAAAGTGTCCGTAGGTGTGTGTGTGTTGCCCTGTGAAGGACTGGCGCCCCCTCCAGGGTGTATTCCCGTCTTGCGCTCAATGATTCCAGGTAGGCTCTGGACCCACTGAACTGGATAAGCAGTTACATATAATGAATGAATGAATGAACAACAACAATAAAATATTCTCAGTTACCCACAATCCAAGGCCTTGTGAAAATCTAGGGCAGCGGTTCTCAAACTTTTTTAATACGGGGCCCCCTTTGTGGATGGTAAGTGCCACTGTGCCCCTCCCTCAGAGCTCTGCTGGACATTAGGTAAATTTAAGGCGTGATAATCATATATTATCATCCACTCCTAACTCTTCAGCTACTTATTCCTTAGTTATTTTTATAAGCTTCCTGTTCCACTTTAAATGTGACTGATTCACCATTTAAGGTGGAACTGGAAATTAACTAGCTAGCTACTGAAATGTTAGCATACTACAGTTCCCAAGAAGGACCGAGACTTCACTTTAATTTTTGAATCTTGTTAAGCGGTGTGGAGAAACTAATAAGCCAACATCAGCTGTAATTCATTAAACTAGTATATGTATCTGATAGTAACATTATGTAGTACATGTTCAGTGTTGGTGTAAATCTATCAATGAATAAAATGTGGGTCGCTTGGAAAAAACAAGTTGCTACGATAAGGAATCAGAAGCAGACCTTCTATAGCATTTTGCCAGTTATTTTTAGCAGAGGACAGTCTGATCAGCACTGGACTCCTTTTCCTATCTCTTTGTCTTGTGAATTATTGGGCTCAGCAGTGTGGACATCCGCTGGTCATTCGGGGGCGCACTAATGTGAGGTCAGCGCGGAGTTCCATCGTAGTGGAGGTGCAGTGTAACTTTGGCCATGGATGAAGTGCTTGAGGGAGGGGGATCTGCTCAGAAGCAGACTACTCACTGTTTAATCTAATCCTGTAATGGGGTAGATTTCCCCACAGCTTCACCCCCTCTCCACACACCACTCAGGCAGAGCTTAAACACAGTCGCTGCTGCACACACACACACACACACACACACACACACAGAAAAATTTGTATTCCCATCCTTGTCACACTCTATCTCTGTCAGGGTTTTTTTTTTTATATATAAAGCCCCGCACTTGTCTTCCTGTTTGAGGTCTAGCTTTTGGAGGGGAATTTGTTAAAAGGCCTGCTGAGTTTGGGGGTTGATACGTTCAGCCCACCCCTCTCAGCCTCATCCCACACAGCCATGGACAGAGTGACTCTGTTTATGTTGCCTACCGGGAAGAAGATGGACATAATCACAGTAATAATACTGATAATAATCCATCCTGTCCAAAACCGGCCTCTAAATTATTAGAGGGTCCATGCAAACCTTCATTTCCTCAGTGAGTGACAGCCAGGCCCTCAGCCAACACTTCCAGAGCACCACACAACACAGTCTCACAGAGGAGGAGGAGCTTCTTAAATGGCTAGTTAAAGGGCTAGTTAAATGTTTTTATATCCCCAATCGACTTCTTTAAAAAAAAAAAAAAAAAAAAAAACGTGGGGACTGTCAATAACATGAAAAGAAAATCCTGTAATTTTTTGGTTTGTTCGTGTTAACACATCATTAGCACCGCCCCCTTGTGTTAAAAAACTTCATCAAGCACTAACACAGTGGCCGTGGTGACAGTGTTGACAGTCTGTATGCCTTACTTACTAGTGTACATACATCAATCAGCCATAACATTATGACCACCTGCTTGTTGCTTCACTCACTGTCCAGACTGTTGTCCATCTGTTGCTCCATGTTTTGTTTTCCCCTCCGTCACCCTAATCTTCAGTGGTCAGGACCCCCACCGGTATGATTTAGGTGGTGGATAGTTCTCGACGCTGCAGTGACACTGACGTGATGGTGGTGTGTTAGTGTGTCTTGTGAGTGGATCAGACACAGCAGTGCTACTAAAGTCCAAAAACATTCATTAGCAAATATCAAATAACACATGTGGCCTTGTTTGGGTTCCTACCACTGAAGAGGGTGGAAGGGTGTGGAACAACAGACTGCAGGTGTAGAGTCAGTGGACAGTGAGTTGATAGTGATGTCATTGATGATCAGTGTACGTAAAATAAGTAAAGCTTTTGTTTAGCATCCCTCAGCATTTTTTTAATGTACTTTATTAATGTTTGGAGTCATTGCAGTTGCACAAAGGAAGCACATTTTGCTTTGTTTTGAACATGTAGCTGATCCCAGACTTTTCACAGTCAGGCAATAAAGTGAGATATTAGTTGTTTTTTTTAATATGAATCAGTCAGATCTGAATGAGCCGTAGAAGTGGTGTGAGTGGGTTTCGGTGAGTGAGCTCAGTGGGTTTTACCTTGATTTTAATGTAGCAGAGCCCCACTGAGAAAGACCTCCAGGTCCCTTACTAGGCTACCCCCATGAGGTATGCATTTGTGTGTATGTGTGTGGGATCTTGTGTGAGTGTAATCACATTCATAGGGGTGTTTGGGTTTTAATTTTAGTCTCAGTTTAGGAGTGGCCCCCCACTCAATGCCCACCCGAGTGCTGCGGCGCACCCTGCTGGTGGGGACACACACACACACACACACACACATACACACACACACACACCTGCAGGGGGCACCCCGTGGGTCTGCAGCTGCACAGCGGAAAACAATAAAGCCTGCAGAAAAAGGAGCCGGCGCGTTCCTGAGAGACCCCCACACACAAAGAGAGAGAGAGAAAGAGAGAGAGAGAGACTGACTCAAGCAACAAACAAAAGCAACAGCCAACACATAACAACCAAAAAAACAATTCATGGAGGACCCCGGCCCCGGCTGCTTCCTGTGCTGATTCTGACATGCTCTTGACGTTCCTTGTGATAAGGTGGGATGTTCGGGAGCGTTTCCGTTTTGCTAGGCTCGCTCACTCTGCTCTCTGCTATGTTTGTCTGAGTGTTGTGTGGCTCCTCAGGGCTCGGCTGTTTTTCTCTAGTTTTCTTATTCTTTGAGTGTGTGGGCAGAATCATGAAGTGTGTGTGTGAGAGAGAGGACGGACATGAGGAGAGAGGAAAAGAGCGGAAGGGGGCTTACTCATTTCACTTCCCTCCCTCGTTCTCTCCCTCTCTCTCTCCATCACTCGCTCCCTCCCTCCATGCCTCTGTTCGGCACGTCATGAGGAAAAGCATGCAGACACTAATGCTGCACTAATCACCAGCGCCCAGAACTCACAGCACGCCCACTCTCCTCTCAATCGCCCTTAATCAGCCAACACATTTCAATTAGCATATTGTGTTTAACCTCACTTTCATCTGCTTTTATTAGTGGATTGAGCTGTAGTCAGCCTCTTCACCCCCCTCTGTCCATCTCTCTCCCACTTTCTCTCTCCCTCTCTCTCTCTCTTTCTCTCATAGAGAGTGCTATCATGGATGGTGTCTGAGTAAAGGACTTGTGTGGTGTGTCACTAGGCTCTGAGCACAATAAAAGAGTACATTTTCTACCAATCGTTTGACTCACGTAATCACAAAATCATGCCATTTTTCTTCTCCTTTGACATTTTCACACCTGACATTGTCCACATTTGTCTCCAACACCACAGTAATTACATATTACAGTTGTGTAATATGTGCGATGCCTGACATCATTTAGATCTATTCCCGTACTGACTGTAATGGCAAGATACCACTTGGTGAATGTGAGCAAGCGGAAGATAGGGCCGTAACAGCCAGAAGAGTTATGAGAAAGATATAATGTCCTTATATATGACCAGCTTGTTCACCCCCTTATTACATACCCCTATCTTAATAAGAAAACCTTTACATTATTAAAGAATAAAAGCCCATTCACACTGAGTACAATTATCTTCACACGAAAAATATGAACGTAATTTTTAGAAATGGATTCCTTAAATAGGATTTATTATTTTATTTTGGGCACTGCACCTAAATGACGCACACTGAATTCACTTCATTCTACAGAGCAAGACAAAGACTATGGCACCTCATACAGGAGCTGTATATGGAGCTGCTACGGCAGTATTTCCGTAGGTCATGGGGGAGTTTGAGGCTCTTCAGCGTGCTGCTCCTCTTATCAAGAATTGTTTATTTTGTTTGACATAAAACATTATATTTGTATAGGTAGTGTGTTGCTTGTTCTATAAGCTTTTGTTTTCTGACGAGCTGTTCTGCCGCCATCTTGCTGCCCATTTGTTTGGTCTGTAACATGACAACAGAGCTCTGACTGGTCAGCCTGATTTTAACGCATCATAACAACGCAGTTCTAATTTCACTCTGATTGGGTGAGAAGCGTACAAATACAAAATAACAGTTTTTTCACCGCCACAGTATCACTCCGCTGAGCCATTGCTAACAACTCTCTTTACGCTGCAGCTGTCCTTATTACTTTTTTCACCACTAAGTAAACTTCAGCTCATGTTTCACACCAATAAACGAGTATACACTGAAACTAATACTGATAAAAATCATTATACCAGTTATACTCATTTTCACTGTTATAAACACGTAAATATCACACAGCTCCAGGGACCTGGAGGTTGTGGGTTTGATTCCCGCTCCGGGTGACTGTCTGTGAGGAGTTGGTGTGTTCTCTCCATGTCTGCGTGGGTTTCCTCCGGGTGCTCCGGTTTCCTCCCACAGTCCAAAAACACAGGTTGGTAGGTGGACCGGCAGCTCAAAAGTGTCCGTAGGTGTAAGTGTGTGTGTGTTTGTGTTGCCCTGTGAAGGACTGGCGCCCCCTCCAGGGTGTATTCCCGCCTTGCGCCCAATGATTCCAGGTAGGCTCTGGACCCACCGTGACCCTGAATTGGATAAGCGGTTACAGATAATGAATGAATGAATGAATAAACACGTAAAATATAAGGCTGAGGGCAGTGATTGGCACTAAGGAAAGTTTTAATTTGACACCTATACATTAATCAGTGTGGTATTATTTAAAAATAAATAAATAATGAAATCTGAAAGAGCATGAAGCAAGAAACTATTAACTAAACAACTAAAGCAAAATTAAATTACTTGAGAGATGAAGCCAGCTTAAAAATACAGAATAACCAATAAGAACAAAGAAGAGTGAAAATAGATACCAGTGGAGGGAAGCCCATCGGAGGCTTCATGAGGAGCTTTTAGCTGCACATTCAAGGCATGTCTCAAATCATTCCTTATTCCCTACTTAGTGCACATACAGTACATGATAGTCATAACTGTGCGTTAAGTACTATATGTTTTGTGTTAAGTCATGCAGCTGTGGTTCAGTATGGATATATGTGATATTACAAATATAATACATTGTTTGGCTGGTTTAAAACAAGTTATTTTGATACTTTATGGTGCACTACAATGGGAACATAAGGAAATTTGAGATCGACCGAGCACACGGGGCTAGAGAAATACTCTATTGGGCAGAAGTATGTTTATTTGGAGTATTTTATTCAGCAGATTAGCAGCCTGGGTAGTTTAATCAGCAGGTTGGTGATATTGTATTGGAGAGTTGAGTGTGTTACCGTGAAATAACAGCACGGTTGAGGTGGACTACAGCCGCATCACAGCCGTGCTGTTATTTCACGATAACTCACTCCCTCTCGTGTTCTATTGCTTAAATAAGCCATAACTTCTCTCTATGTTGAACATAATTTCCAAAAGTATCAAATACGTTCACACGGTATGTTTCTACTAAAGTGTGAAGTATGAAGTAAATGTGACATGCGTCACTTTCCATCATCATTTTCACAATGAATGCCCTACCCACATTACCCATAATTCCTTTTGTCTGTCCCATGTTCCCCCCTTTCTAACCCCCATGTGATCATGGAGCTGCTGACTAACTGTCACCCTGCCTTCTCTTTCAACCCCTCCCTGCCTGTCGGACGGCCCGTAGAGAGAGAGCCCGCCCAGCTTCCGCCAGGTTTGTCCCCCATCTCTCTCCATAAACCCCGCCCCTTTTCCAGCACACACTACACACACACTGCTTGTGGAGCACTGGGTAGGGAGGCAAAGCTACCATGCAGTGTACTAGAGCAATGCATGACTAGATCAGTTGTAGTTTTGGGATGTAGTGTGCACTTTAGGAGAATGGCAAGAAGACAAGTTCACTAGCATTTCATCTCACTTCAAACCCCCCACCCCCACCCCCCACACACCCCCAAACACCCCACCATTCTCCACAACCAAGGAACACTCATTAAACACACACACTCATCCACCCCCTAAGTGGTTGTTTTTGCATGGGGCTGGGCTAGGGGCATGAGCAAACACACACACACACACATACACACACACACACCTGAACAGAAACCTCTGGAGAAAGCAGCTAATGACGCGTCTCACTCCTGACTCTTACTTATTCATCCCAATGAGCCTGATGCCTGAAGCATGAACCGCACACGTCGCCATGGCAACAAGACACGGAAGACTGTCATTTGACCCCAGAAATGATGTCAAAACACACCTGAGCCAGGATTGGTTGCACATTATAGTGTTTAGTTCAATACACTATAGATTTAGACGCGTCTCCATTGAGTGTCTCTTTTGAAGTTAGGGGTCTTAATTATGAATTTGAGCCCCCATTTTCTGCAGTAACGACTATAAAGTTGTTATGGCTTTGAGTATTTGATAGAATTCAGCCTCAAGAGCCTTTAGGTCTTGTATTGATGCTGGATTATTAGGATCACAAAGTTTGCACTGAAGCCTGGTCCCACTGCTTCATTGCTGTGAGGATTTACACCCTTCTAGTTGAGGCTTGGCCTTGGGCATGATGGCCTAAGACTTGCATAAAGACTCCGGAGTGTTTTGAAGTATTGACGTGGCCTTTTTTATGAAGGGGAACTGTTGAACCCCAGTGACAGCAATGGGTGCATAGAGAACTCTGGACCTGGATACGTTTAGACACAGAGTGCACGTCAATGTGAGACCAAACACTGTCTATTAATAATAGCTCCATATTCCAGTGGTGAGGAAATTTGACACGTGTGTGTATCTGCAGCTCAGGCATACACACACTCACACACACACACACCAGGCTGGTGAAGGGGACCTGGTGTGGTCTCTCTGTGTCAGTGAAGATTTAATGAGCCAGCACACAAGAAGCTTTAGAAGTCAATGGATGTGGATAATGTGGATGATAGCTCACTCTGCTGAGCGCCTGTGCAAGCATGTGTGTGTGTGTGTGCGCCTGCGTCTAGCCTAGGGCCATGTGTGTGTGGCTGTAGACAGCACCAGCCCTCTTCAGTTGACACACACACACACACACACACACACACACACACATGCCTTTATTGTGAACAGAGCATTCCTCCAAGTGTCATTTATTTAAGCCCTTGATGTCTCTGTTGTGTGCGGTGACATGACGGGCAACTGAAGAAGTTTAAATGGCTGTGAACTCTTTTCACATGCCCAATTGACCTCTATTGAAATTCAAATGGCCATGAAGCTGTTCTTTAAGGACTAGGTTGAGCAGAAAAGCTAATAAAGCCAATGGTGAATGAAAGCAAGTAGTAAAAGCTAGCGTAATCTCGAGGATTAAACTGAACTGAATGGTCTCAGTGTATGTGGCACCTCTGGTTTCAGTGATAATTGCGTTAGTCATTTTGGCACAAAGGGCTTTTTCGGCTCTTGCTTGTTTTGTGAATCAGATATTCCAGCGAAAATTCTAGTTGAAATTATTCACAATCAGCCCGAATGCAGTCGACTGGCCAAGATGTAAATGTTGCTTTATTTGTTTAAACTTGAGCCATGAGGCTAATTTTGCTAACTAAAACAGAAAGTGAATATTAGCCTTAAATTCATGTCAAAATCTAATATATTTACTTTAAAATGCATCGATAAGTCTCAGAATTTACGCCTGCATTTCTCAATTATTGCAATGCTATTGGAGGCATGTTGTAAATCATACTGTGCATAGTGTTAATAAACAGTTACATGTGAAAATGTGATTCTGATTAATCCAAAATGGCCCTAATGGATTCATTTTTCAGTTAGATGCAGATTTTTATTTATTTATTTTTTGGTTCTGTATGTATTTCACAGAAAGTCACACTGCAGACTAAATCACAGTGACTCCTCCGTTGTGCCCTTGTTATGATCTGGTTGCATTTTGCTTGGGTTGTGTAGGGACATATTTACGAAAGCGATTGGGTGACTATTTTCTTCTGGTGTGTGTTAGCAGTGTTAGCTTTGTAGCGACAAGCAAAATGGACTCCATACATGACTTAGCAATTTGACTGTGTCTGCGGTAAGTGGCAAATCATGTTGAATCAACGTTTCACCAAACTGTTCCTTTAAGGAATCACACCTCATTTTTTATTTCTTGTAAATAACTCTCTCTATGACATACTTCAGCTTCTCTGGGACTGTTCAGCCAGAGTGTGTGTTAAAGCATGTAGCTTATATGTAGAACCTGAAAAATAGCAGGTAATTAACCTTGGATTTAGAGGATCTAACTGAAATATTAGTTTTGTAGCAGAGTGTAATTAAACTTTAAAGCAATTTCCTGAAATCAAGGACGGGGTTACAGAAGTTACAGGAACTTTCTGCAATGATGGTCTGTGTTCTGACTGTGTTACAATGACAGAGGCTCTGTCAATGTTTTTGAAGCTATAATTTTAGCATAAAAATTCTATTTACTAGTTTCGCTTTAAAAGTTATTCTTCTGAACATACCACAAACTTCATTTATAACAAGTGGTCCATTATTGATATGTACTAATTGGTTGAATATGTTGTATGTTGTAGTTTTGAACAGAGTCCAATACTAATTGTCCTATGAATTATAATCCAGTAGTTCATATTGTATTCAATGAAAATCAGATTACAGCTTGTGGTGTTTTTGTTTTGGATTGTTACTTGCTGGGCGGCACAGTGGCGCAGCAGGTAGTGTCGCAGTCGCAGAGCCCCAGGGACCTGGAGGTTGTGGGTTCGATTCCTGCGCCGGGTTACTGTCTGTGAGGAGTTGGTGTGTTCTCCCTTGTGTCCGCATGGGTTTCCTCCGGGTGCTCCGGTTTCCTCCCACAGGAAAACACACGTTGGTAGGTGGATTGGCGACTCAATAGTGTGAATGTGTGAGTTTGTGTGTGTAGCCCTGTGAAGGACTGGCGCCCCTCCAGGGTGTCCCACCTTGCGCCCAATGATTCCAGGTAGGCTCTGGACCCACTGCGACCCTTAACTGGATAAGTGGTTACAGATAATGAATGAATGAATGTTACATGCTTTCATTTAATGAATAATACTTTGCCTCATTAATAAAGGGTTAAATATTAGAATTTGTTACAGACCTCGGGTCAGTGTTTTCACTCATTTCTGCTTGTGTCAGGTGTAACATCCCATGCTTGATTTGACTTGTGGAGGCAGTGGAGTGACTCTCAGCAGAGACGGTACTAGGGAATGTGTTCATCTGTCTGAGTTGATCGAGGTTGGATTTTCACAGGTGTTTTGTTTATGAATAAGACAAGAAGCCACTCCTCAGCAGCATGGCATCCCAAAGCTTTTGGGTGGGATGGGGTGTTGTTTTATGGCGTGTTGGTGGTGAGGTGGTCTCCGCTGCAGACAGCGTGTGTGAGCGTGTGAACATGGGAACAGATGAGAAGTCCCTCATGCACATCCCACACCACCTGGAACTAGCCAGGCGGAACCTCCAGGAGGCCGACGGAGTTGCACTGGGGGCTATCGTGGAGGGGGCTATCTGCCAGTGTGGCTGAATGGGGCGAGTATTATTGGCATGGGATGGGAAAGAAAACATTGTTTCACAGTGCACAGTTCGTACAGTACTCAGTTTAAGGCATGACAACATGGACCACACATAAATCACATTTTTTCATTTTGACCCAAATGTCTTCCCAATTTTAGTCCTGGCCTGGACCACCAACTGACCTGGTCTCCACCAATCACACAGTGCCCCCAAGCTGAGAGGGTGGAGGCTAGCATGTTCCCTCTGATACATATAAAGCCAGCATCTGCTTTATTTGAGAACAGCTGGAAACTTGACACACTAGCAGGAGAACACTACCTGCTCAGTTCTGTAGACACATGAATAGGCAGTGAGCCATCCCAGCACCTGCAAAGCATTTGGGGGTTAGGTGCTTTGCTCAAGGGCAAGTCAGCCTTGGATGTTGAGGGAGTAGACAGCACTGTTCATTCAGACCGGGTCCCTGCCGTAACTTCAGATCTTGACCAAGTGAGTGTAAACAAATCCTGCACCTCTCTCTCTCTCTCATTCTCTTCTATTATGTTCTCCCTCCCTTCTCTGAGTAGCCCCTGTAGAGAATGCCATGTTGTTGAAAAAAAAGAAAGAGAGAGAGAGAGGCAGCAATGTTTTTTGCCGAAATGTTTGTTTGCAAGGCTGAGTGGCGTCTGATCCCCCTGAGATCTCATTTTGCCACGTTTGCGCTTGATTTGCTTCTTATGCTGTTTATTAAAGGTAATTACAAGCTGTTTGGAGATCTATAAGAGAACTGCTCAGGGGGAGCCTCCTCCAAAAAGGTGTGGGAACAGAATGGAAAATCAGCCACACTAGCGGCCAGTGCCGTTGAGACAGCACGGGAGGGTGTGCAGGTGTGTGTGTGAGAGAGAGAGAGAGAGAGAGAGAGAGAGAGAGAGAGAGAGAGAGAGGGAGAACAAGCCCACTAGATTACAGTGTATTTAAATTAGTGCGGACATGAATGTTTGCACTAGTGTGTGGTTCCTGTTGCGGGGCACTGGCGTAGTAACACGGTCAGTGTGTTATTGCAGGTCAGGGCTTTAGTGGACTGATTGGGGGTTATGTGTGCACGTACAGGAGTGTGTAAAACTCAGGTACCTCTAGCAGGGGTGCAGCTGCCCCCCCTGTCTCCCTCGTCCCAGGCCCTTCCAGGTGTGTTTGAGGCAGCTGCTGTGCAGGGGAGGGTGGGACGATTACAGGCAGGAGCACCCCCCACTCAGCCTTCCCCCTCCCTGCCGAGCTCCGTGAGCTAATTGTTAAAAAGACAAACAAGCCTCCCCGCCTTTGTGCGCATAATGAACGCAGGCCAGCCGCAATTAGCTCCTCGCTTAATTCGTTAAGTATTCGGAATTTATTTTCTCGAGTGACAGCGGCATCTGTCGCAGCTGGTAGAGAGAACTTCCGCCCATGTGACGCTGCATTAGGACTGTGTGTGTGTGTGTGTAAATTGTCAGGGTGTGTGAGAGGTGGGACTTTGCTAGTCAAACTCTGTGTATGAGAGTGACGAGAGGAGATGTGTATGAAGAAGCATGATTTGTCTTTGTAGCTGTGAAATCTTCCAGTTAAGCCTTTTTAACTCTTACTTCACTAGTCAAAAGTTTGACACACCTGCATGTGTGTATATATATATATATATATATATATATATATATATATATATATATATATATATATATATATATATATATAATTAGGAGTAGGAAAAGTAGGAGTCGGACCCACAGTTATGATATCATCCTCATTAATATACATCTCTTATTAAAAGTTAATTGGGGAAACGCCTGTCCTCATTAATACATATCAGCCAATCAGTGGTGTTTTGAAGAGGAAACCCACGCGGACACGGGGAGAACACACCAACTCCTCACAGACGGTCACCCGGAGCGGGAATCGAACCCACAACCTCCAGGCCCCTGGAGCTGTGTGACTGCGACACTACATGCTGCACCACCGTGTCGCCATTATTATTATTATTATAGTTTATGTTATTATTTTTAGAAGCAATTTTTTTTAAGTCTACATACTTTTGACAGGTGGTGCATGTTAGTAGCTGTAGACCTGACCGCAGCACAGCCGTCCAGCTTTATAGCAGAGTTTTAATCATCCTGCGTGGACATTCGTTTCAGTCAGTAAAGGACTGACAGAATCCAACTCATGCAGCTGCTCCCCACCGAGCAACACCTATGAAGACTCCACTCCAATCTGGTTACTATTGTTTTGAGCAGGTAAAACAATATCTGCTCATCACTCTTCGCCATTTTTAGACATAATGAATAAAAACAGATGCTTGGAAATGCTAGGATCACAGCGTAGGTTTAGCTGTATTTAAATTGAAGCTGGTGATGAAGGTTCTGATGATTGGTCACGTCTTAGTGCGATAAAGCGAGGTGGATGCAGTGGATTCAGAGAGAGAGAGAGAGAGCGAGTGAGAATAAATGCAAGGCTGTTTGATACCTGTTAGCCCGAGGTTGTGTGTGTGTGTGTGTGTGTGTGTGTGTGTGCATGTATGTGTGTACATGTGTGCGTGCGTGTGCTGCTCTGCAGGTGAGCACCCTTCCACCCTGCTCTTCCAGCTCCAACTCGGCTCGGCAAATAAAGCCCTCTAAACAGCGGCTGATAATTAACATCTGCTGTCTGGTGTGATCTTGCCTCTGCACATCAGCTCGGTGTGTGAGTGGGAGGAAATGTGCGGATGTCGCAGCTCATCAGCGCTCCCCCACAGACGAGCGAGGGAAGGGTCCCACAGCGGCAGGGTGGAGGCCCCTTGTGTGTGTGTGTTTGTGCTTATGTGTGTGTGTGTGTGTTGGAGACAGAGAAAGAGAGAGAGAGAAAGAGAGAGAGGCCCACCTGGGAGCGGTGTCTTCAAAGGCGTCATTCGGAGGAGAGCAGAGAGGTGCCTGCCTGACAGGAGCCTTCCAGCTTTGATCCTGGAGAGAGGGAGCGCTCAGGGGTTAAAGGAGAAAAGAGGATGGAGGGAGGAACGAGTGCAGAGCCAAGATAAAGGAGTGTGACAGTGAAAGAGAGACATAAATAAAAGCAGAAAGAGAGAGAGACAGGGAGGCGATGAGGAGTGCACACAAGGCCTTAGGGGGTAGGTTTACTCTCCATTAGATCTGATTTAGAGCTGATCTAAAAGCTCTTTTGCCCTTATGCTGTGCCCCGTCACCCGCTCTGCTCCTCGTCTGCCTTTGCGAGCGTTATGTACACAAAGACGTGCCTGTCTTTTGTGTATCGCTCAGAGCCAGCTTGCGAAACAAAGACAAAGCGCCTCTTGATTTGTCAGAATCGCGTTTATTTCGCCGCAGCCCCAGCAGCGCCCCACAGGAGACTGCAGCCGCAAGTTTTGTCTGTTTGGATGTTATTTTTTTTTTTCTATGTCTGTGTGCGTAATTGCAAGCCAAATCTCTCATAATCTCCAACTAGGCCTCGTAATTGCGCCTAGAATCTGTATTACGATGCTTTCTGATAACTTTCCTACTGTACGTCCTTGTGGCTCCAACTATTTCTGCTTGTTTCTTGTTTTCCAGCCCTGGGATTGGCCCTGTTTTATCCGGCTGTGCCCTGATTGGTCCAGCCTTTAAATCTTGGAAGGTTTCCCCTTGAACTCGGAAAGCAATTTTAGGCCTCGGACTGATAGCGAGATGGCCAGATAGGAGAGGAGAGAAGGGAGATTATTGGGCCTCATGAAGATGGAGGGATAGGAGGGATGGGGTGGGTGGGGGGAGTGGATGGAGAGGGATCAGCAGGACAGAGGGGAATGATTTGGCAGGGAGCAAGGGATGAGACAAGGGAAGAGGAGATGAGAGAGGGAGCAAAGGAAGAATGCCGGATCAGCTAGAGGGAGAGAGAGAGAGATTGGGGAGGGGTGAGGGGGTTAGCGTGGGGTAGATATCTGGTCAGAGCGGGTGCTGATGGGGTAGGTTGACCTTCGGAAGCGAGGGATGGAGTGAGAGATGGAGAGGGAGGTAGAGGAGGATGAGGCTCAGGCTGACAGGGGCTCTCCTGGTTTTTGGCAGGAGCTCAGTGTGTGCGGTGAGCAGCTGGACTTCATTAGGCGCTGGTGTTAATTACTGGGACCGGCCTGCAGCCGCCCGCCTGCTCGCACAAAACACTCACCGTAATTCAGCCAGGGTCACCTTGAAATCGATCATTTAGCATCAGAGAGAGAGAGGAGAGGAGGAGAGCATCAATGGAAAGGTGAAACAGAGGCAGACGGACATGCGTCTGCCACGTTTAGATGTGATTCAGTGGATAGAGGCTTAATTCCAAGTCATTTCGCCACGCCTCTGTAGGTCGGTCAATTGTGAACCAGCAGCTAATGTAGATCTACATCTCCTGAACACATGGTTTCCATAGACAACGACATGTTAGCTATGTCAGTTAGCATGCTATGGGACCCTTTGTGCCTAGGGTGCATATCCACTAAGGCATAGCTGGTATCTGAAGTTTGTCTTTTTTTTCTTTAAGTCGTCTCTTTCCAGTGAATGACTCCCAGTGCCAGGCAGCTTTGGGATGGCAGTGGTGAACACATGCTTCCCACAAGAGTCATGAGGCCAATCCACAACTTCTTTACCAACTGTTGCTAATGCATTGCCAGTGAACATTTTAGCACATCAGAGGGAATGCAAACTGCCCAGATCTGTCACATCACCTGACAGCCTGGCTAGTACCATGGGGAGAGGGGGCTGCCCTACCCTCCCAGACAGCGAGGCTTCACATAGAGAAACTGGAGTATCACATCCAGAGATGTCGAAGAGTGGTCCATTCGAATATGCAGCGCATATCGGGAGAATTTCTGTGTCAGATGTGTTCTCACAGCAGAAAATGACCGTGTGGGGCAACATATTTTCCTGAACATTAGCAGCTGTGTTCTAATGTACTGATTCTGACTAACCCAGAGTTTTTACTAGGGGGTTAGTGGGATAAAGTCCGGGACGAATTTTTTGGGGTTTTTACGTTCACAGCACCTCCAGGTAAACTCTGGAATATTTCTGGGCTACTGTGCATGTGTGAAAGGGGCTCATGTGATCAGCCTCCTTGTTAAGTGCCATAGAGTGTAATGGAAAATAATGGAAACCTATTGACATATTGGCATTGTGCAAACTGCATGGCTATATTACACATTTGCCTCAAGTTGTTGTGTACTGTTAGTCTTGCAGAAGGACAAAAGGACACTGTATGACATCACAAAATCGATTTATGTTCCTACAGAATGTAAATAATATTATAGATATGTGTCTAATCCTTGTTTGTGTTGTAAGCCTCTTGGTTCCAGTGCTGAAGTAAACGTGGCTACAAACGTTAATGGACACTAGACATGTTTTGACTGATTGACGACATCGGAAACGTGTTGATTTTAATTATGAAAAAAGAAAATAACACTTGTTCAGTTCATTTACATATTTATTGGACGATCTGTAGGCCACTAACACACACACAGTAAAACAAGGCTAGCCAGTCAGTTTTGGGGGTGGCCTAGGTCACAAAACATGGGATAAAATCAGTTGTTCTGATTTTGTGAATTAAAATCAGAATTAGAATCACTTTATTGGAATTTATTCTCCGCATTTAACCCAATCCGTGCAGTGAAACACACATTTACACACACACTAGTGAACACTAGCCAGGGGTGGTGGGCAGCCTTAGCCACAGCAGGTTCAGGGCCTTGCTCAAGGGCACTTCAGTCATGACCTGCTGGCTCTAGAGATCAAACCGGCAACCTTCAGGTTACAAACACAGTTGCAAACCACCAGGCCATGGCTGCCCCTTTGGTTTTCCTTACATCGATTTTGGAGAATTTAGAGTTGTCCCTCCTCCTCCTTCCTCGCTCTTCAGCATTGGGCTCTCACGCAGAACTGAGCTGTGGCTCATTATGTAAAGGAACATGTGCTGAAAGCGGTCGAACTGAACAGGGCCGTTTAGACAAGGGGAGAACGCTGCTGTGGTGTTTGATCCTTGTGGTATTTTGACCAAAGCAAGTCAGAAAAGACCACACATCAGTGTTCACTTGTGGGAAAGGTGTAGGATATGTCCTCTTTAAATGTCTTACAGTGCTAGAAGTTTAATAATGTCTCTGGGAGCTGAAAAGCAGGGAATATATCTCTAGCTCGGTGGTTCTCCAGTTGGTCCTTTAGACTGAGGCTCTATATGTTTGGATCAATGTGAAGACTTGCGAAGAACACTGTTGGTTTTTGGAGCTGCCTTGAGATGTTTTCCCATTTCCGTGAGCCAGAAACTCTTATTACATGAGGCATCATAGCCTCGCACACACATACGGAGTCATACATTTACTGTAAGTTGCTGTCACACAGGGCAACATATGGGTTTGTCTTGGCAGCGCTAGGGTAATTACAATCTACTGTAGGAGGACAAAGAGAGACAAATGGGAGAGGGGAGAGGGCATGAGAGAGATAGAGGGCTAATAGTTTGCTTTTCCAGCATGCTCCCTGTATACCAGAGGGGTACAATAGACCCCTTTATTCCGGCTTTTCACCAAAACAAACGTCTACCACTCTCTGCTCCCTATAATACAAAGGTCTAATACAATCTCCTCCTTAATTCTCAGCCATGTCAGTTTTTCAGCCTTCCTTTCTTTTTTTTTCTGTCTCACTCTACTCTTTTTTCCTCTCTCTCTCTCTCTTTTTTTTACCTGCCTCCTCCTCCCTGAAGAAAATCAATGCATTCTGATTTGGTAATTTCCCATGGTGCCGAGCTCTGCGTTCCCTGTGCTGAGAGAGGTGACAAATCCGGTCATGGCGGTGTGAACCTCTCTCTCTCTCTCTCTCTCTCTCTCTCTCTCTCTCTCTCTCTCTCTTGTTCTTTCTTTTCTCTCTCACACATTTTCTTCCCTTCTCAGTCTTTCTGTTTCCACCCTGCTTTTGTTTTTGTTTCCTCTCTCTCTCTCTGGGCGTCTGCGGCGGAGCTCTCGTTCACTCGCTTGCTCGAATTTGTTGGAATTTCTCAGCCCTTCCCGGCGCTCTGGTGAAAAACACTCATTTGTGACGGTGCCAAGCTGCTAATGGCGGATGGCGGGGTCCGTGCCGAATCCCACCTCCGCTCCCCGGCGCTCGTTATGGCGGCCTCGGCGCGCCGCGCACCCCTCCCCTACATCTGCCAAACTCAGCTGCGAGGGAGCGGCGTAATTATCCCGCCGGAGCCGCACACGCCTCCACGCCGTCACAACTGGGGCTTCATTAGAGACCCGCAAGAGTGCCCCCGTGTGTGTGTGTGTGTGTGTGTGTGTGTGTAAGAATGTGTTATGTTTATATGTGTATGTCTGTGGACGTCCTTCGTGTGCTTGTGTGTGGAGACTAGTGGAGCGGAGAGTTTGTTGGAGAGTTGTGTGGATGTGTTGTAGTCGCTGGAGTTTGAGTTGTGTATTTGTAAACTAGAGAGGGAGTGTGTGTGTGTATTGGAGGCGCAGTCTGGGCTAATATGCTAGTGAGTACACAATTAATGAGTGTGCAGTGTGTGGGTGTGTGTGGAGCTGATGAGCCGCTCTCAGAGGTAATTTGGTGCCAACCTCCCAGCACCCAACCCCCATCTTTCATTGCACTGTCCCTACAGAGCAGGACCTAGATTCCCTCTCTAGAACACACACATGCACACATATACACACACACACAGAGCAATGAACGCAGACACACACAAATGCTTTAGAAGGTTGGTTTAAAAAAAGAGCTACGGAGAGAGCGATATAATAATAATAATAATAATAAAGCATTACAATTTTACTGGTCGTTCAGAAGTACATTTTGGAGTCCATAGTGATTTGATAAGAAGACGGACAACAGTGTGGTCACACATCACATGGGGGCAGCTGTGGCCTGATGTTTGGAGAAGTGGGATTGGGACTGGAAGGTCATTGGTTTGATTCCTACAGGCATCAGAAAAATTGTGGATGAGGGTGAAACAACAGTACTGTCCTCCTCCTTCAATCCAGAGCGGAGGTGCCCTTGAGCATGTCACCTAACCCCCAAATGCTCCCTGTGCACTGAGGATGACTGCCCGCCGCTAAAGGTGTGTATGTTCACTGCCCCAGTACACTATTTTGTGTGTGTGTGTGTGTGTGTGTGTTCTCCCCTACGGCCTGGTTAAATGCATAAGACAAATTTCATTATATATTGTACAGTGACATATAAATTCACGTTTCGCATCAATGAACGCAGCTTCATAAGTCCCTCTTCTGCCCTCGTTCACTCTGAATCACCCAGGACTGACCTGATTTACACGTAATCTGTGTTACAAGGGAGTCCTCCGAATATTCTCTCCCTCTCTGCCATTCCCTCTTTCCTATTTTGCTTCTTCTGCGAGGTGTCCCTGGGACTCTAATTGTAGCGCTGCGGTCCTTTTTCTTTTTCTCGTCCTGACACACTGCTGTAGTAATTGCAGGGTGGTTGTGTGAAGTGTGTGTGGCACTGAAAGGTTATTACTGTCTCCCACTCTGGCGGCCCCCTGACTGCGCTGTCCCGTACGCCCGCTGCCTCTCGCTGCAGGCTGGTGCATATGATGCGGCTCTGACTGCGCTGACTGCAGCAGCTGCGTTCTGCCCACACATTCGCAGACAGTCCAGGATTGAATGACATCCTCATAGCGTCCTCACAGCCAGGATCAGGTCTACACACAGCTGCCGAGTTACAGCTTGTACTTCCACTCGTTGACCATTCTGCCATATAGACACAAAATATGTGCGGAAAAAGTCCATCTCAGGACCCTCGCTGATGAGATTCCTAGCACAGCAGTGACAACAGGTCATTGAACCAGACCTGGAATATCCAGCTGGCAGTGGGATGGTTGTTAGAGGGACTAGAACATAACTAGCATGTCGCTTTTTCATTGCATGAGACCTACGCTAAGCTACTTGTTTTTTTGTTTGTTTTTTACTTTTTCATTAAGAAAATCTAGCGCCTGGTACATGGAACTGGGTATGTTTTTGATCCCCGCTTGCTCGTGGTTTCAAGTTAGCCGAATAAGGGCCACATGACGTGTAAAACTTGCAGAGTGCTGATTGGCCAAAGAGACTTGTTATAATGAAATACAAACATCCAGCACAAATCAGGTGTTTTTTGAAAGTTCAAACGCTTGGATTGGTGGCCGACAAAAACTCCCGCGAGAGCCGCATTGGCCAACCAGGAATAGCGGACTACACAGAGTTGTGTTCATTCCCAAAAACCATCAACAGCCAAATAAACAATGCAAAACTTATGGTTACACCCCATCATTGTGATTTCCAAAGCCAGGGTTTTGCCACTTCACCAGCTACATTTCATGGGGGTGGATTTATAGTGGAAAACCAAGAGGCACCAAGTGAGTAGAGCCATGTAGAGTCTGGTAAAGTAGGAACTATACTGTGGGGAAACACCATTGGCTCCTGCTCACTTGTGGTTCCCAAGTGAGCCAAGTAGGAACTTAACTGTGATGTGTAAATCTTCTTCAATGTTCAAATGCTCCTGGGATCAGTGGCCTATGAAAGAATCCAGCAAGAGCTGGACAGTGCAACAAGGAGCGAAATATCTCTACTGATCTGTCTGAACTGATGCTGGAGCTGTGTTCGGTTCCAAACGAAAACATGCGAATACACAATGAGTAAACAGCGCTTAATGTTACCACCCCAATAAGTCGAGAGCCAAGAGTCAAGTAGTGTAGGTAGCATACAAGGGAAGGAACTGCATCCCTGTAACCCTTGTCCACAGACTAAGCACACTCTGACATGTGAAATGTACTTTAGGGCTGTACAATGAAATGTGATGTATAGATTTGACCCATCTGTGGAAGTAAACACACAAACTCCCACACAGGGCCACTCGGAGTAGCAGTAACACCTTGACACCCAGGGAACTATTAGATGTTTCGGTGCCATGCTCCAGGGCACAGCTGTGGATTTGAGGTAGAAGCACTGTTCCTCCACTCCCACTGCCACAATTTTCATGCCGGTCTTCACTCACTTTTAGGCCAGAGTTACCAGCTCCCACAACTTCAGTTCCCCCCTAAATCACTCACAGTTTCTAAACCCATTGACTGAGTTCTGACTGGAGTTTTCCTGCTCTGTTTTTCCTGACAGTAGATTTAACAGCTGAAGTTGGCCAGACTACTTTGTCCAGTATTGGTGAGTCAGTTTCCCCTCCCGCTCCGTCCCCTTTCCTTCCCTGAGTTCTTAGTTGACTGGGTTCACACGTATGTGTGCATGCTCAGATTTTCCATTCCCAACACGCCAGGGACATCGGACCACCTTGCTGGAACCGCGAGCCCCCTCTGCGGAGGCCTCCACCCGAAGGAAAGCCAGACTTCCTCAGGCTCAGGCCAAAGCAAGCATCCTCTGCTTTTCCAGGGCAGGCCCTCCAGAGTTTGGTGAACATGACGGATTAGGCAGTGTTCATTTGAGGACAGTGGAGACGTTGAGCATGAGCGCTTTGGTCAGCCACGTTTCCCTTTCTAAAGCCCCCCTGCCTGTTTTGTTTCAGTGAGGCTAATACACACACAGTACAGGCAAAGGACCACATGGAGAACATATGTAAATTTTGGAAGATAAGCAGCTATTAGATCTCGAGTATTTTCTTGCATAACTGGCTCTTTAGCCGATTTGGCACCAGCTCAGGGCCATTTGCACATTTTAATTAGCGGGAAACCCACGGCTGACACTTTCGGTCTGCACTGACCTTTTGGATTTTGGGATCTAAGGGTCGGGGGTGAAGCCTTGCGCTGACCGGCCGCAGTTAACTGCATCAGTGAGCTTATCGATGGCGTTACTCTCCATCTCTCCCATTTCTTTCTCTCTCAGTCTCTTTTTTCCTCCTGTTTACCACAGAGACCGGAGGGATGGGGAGAGAAGGAATGGGGGAAAGATAGAAGGAAGGAAAGCGAGAGGGGTGGAGGGCAGCAGGCAGCGAGATGGGTTTCTACATAAGTGTCAGTCATATTAAAAGCCGCTGACAGCCTTCGCTTCCAGACTAAACTTTGGACAAATAGCTCTCCAATCGATACTTTCCCAACAGCAATATTTGGTATCAATGCGTGTCCTTCTCATTACACGATGAAGCCAGAGCCTCCCCGGGCCCTGAATAATTTATCCCCCCGACGTGAAGAGAATACCAAAGGAAGGAAGGCCACTCACTCCCCCCCTCTCTCCCTTTCTCCCTCCCTCCGTCTCTTTGGCTCAGAGCAGACCTGGCCCTCACCACCCTCCCTTCAGCACATGCTGAACCTTCAGCCACTCAATTCTATCTCTTTCCATGTTTCTCACCTTCTCGTCCATGCCAACATCTCCTTTTGGCTCTCTGTGCTCTCTCCCTCTCTCCCTCTCTATCTCCTGCAGTGATCCTCCCCTTCTCCTTAAGTAGCTTTGCATGCATTAAGTGAGTGTGCTTTGCTGCTGGCTGTTGGTAGATGTGACTGAGACAGTGCTCAGGTAAAGATCTCGATGTGGGCAGCTGCTTCTCTTTCTGTTTAGTTTATGCTGGGAGATGGATGTTCTGTGGTGCTTCCTAGAGGCAGACCGTACCAAAATTTCTTAGCGCAAATGTGGTCAGCCAGCCAATGTTGTTTGGATTTTAAAGCTTGTGTCTGCTACATTAGCCCCTTATTGGGGGTAAGGGGGAAGTTTGTATGCATTTGATTCTTGACCATACAAATACTGTAAAATATATTATTATTTTTTGTTATTATTGTGTTATACAAGTTAACTGTATGAGATTTAAATAAAGTAATTATCAAATTATTTCATCATTAACTGCATTGGGAATTTTGGGTAAAATTGGCACTGTTAACATATTTTTGTGGTAAAAGCACACTTTAGTAAAGCCTTTAAATGTTTCTATATAAAATAAGTAACTAAATAAAATATCACCAGCAAGAGATTCATAAATGTGTTGGAATTATATTGTGGCAGCGTCAGCGTGGGGGAGCTCCCAGCCTGCTCTGTGGCCACCCTTTTTGGTTTGTTCTGGGTTGTTTTGGGGTTATTTATGAGGACTTTGTGGGGGGTTTTTCTGTTGTTGTGTGTGTTGGGCTTGGTGTGTGGTGATTGCCAGTGGCTGAGTGTTATTCACCCTCCAGGATTTTGGGGTGGAGGAAGGAAGAGTCTCAACCCGTTCTGCCATGCACCCAGCCACAATTGCTGCTGATAGCCTTGCTCCTATCTGCCTAGTGCCCTTATAAGGGCACTAAATAAAGGCTGGTTTTCACAGTAATGGCTGGGTCACGTTTCCCCTTGGTTCCGGTGATACCACAATATTACTGTAATGCAGGAATGCACATTAATCACAACTGACCTTTTAGAGTGTATAATACCTAATTTGTAAGTGATTTTGAGGCTATTAAAAAGACAAACATATTAGGTAGGTATAATGAGATGTACTTTGAAGGTTTAACTTGCTAAAACTGATTAAACTCCACCCAAAAAAGTGAGTGCACAAGGTTGGCTCAGTTAGTTTTGAATACATTTTACACATTTGTGTTTTCAGTATATGAATGGATGTCAGGGAATGTCGTGTTGCCTGAAAATAAACAGCACCTTTAGATTGAACTCTGTTGGTATTTGCTATCAACAACAACGTGCCCTCACCAATGCACCATCCAACGGAGTGGGTGGAGGTCAGCCATCTTGAGTGAGTTGTGGAGCGTGTTAGCAGCGGACAAGATAATGGAGATCCGGAAGGTTGGCTAATGAGCGCAAGCCTCTCAGGATTTAGACCCTCATCCCTGCTTTCCTCGGTGCAAGAAGCGATTGCAGAAATAAAGAGGCTCCCTTGCCTTCTCTGGCTCGCGCGACCCTTTTTCCTCGACCCCCGCCCGCACCCGTTTCCTCCGGATCGTCGCTAAGCATTATAAATGTTATCTTAAACCAGGCAATCATCGTTCCCCCATAATAATAAAGTTTTATTGCCGTGTTCCTATTAGCGAGTTAATGTTGTCTGCTGATGGCGTGTAATTGTGCTCCTTCTCGGCTTCGCGAGTCCCGCATTCCCTCATGCCCAATCAGCTACGCACGGGGAGAGGAAATAAATAGCCTAACGCTGTTTTAATTACCGAAAACATAAAGCACCGGGCCCACGCCTTCTCTAGCCTGCTCCACTCTACCTGCCTGTAGCTTACTGTCTGCAGCCGCTCCCTCCCTTTAACCAGCACCATCACGGTCTGACATAGCACCAGAGCCAACACTTTCCCACTTATCACGAGTGGCGAGGTGTCGCCGGGTGGTGTGTAGGTAAAGGAGATAGTGCTGAGAATGGGAGGAAGGTGTGCACACATCCTGAGAGTTGGTTAAGAACAGGGCTGTACGATAAAGACGATAAAGTCCTGTTTCATAGCTGAGATCCCAACAGACTCAGTGCCAGTTAGGCCTTGCAGTGTATTCCATACATCTTTGTAACTTTATTAGAGACTAGCTTCATTTAGACTAGAGTTTACCTTGCCTTGAGCGATTAAACCTCATTATTAAACGATCTATTCATCAACTGAACCCTTACAACAAAGAAACATGTATGTGATTTATTTAATTAGGCTCTGTTTGTCTTTTTAAACCTGTACTCACACTGACAAACTGTATTTCCACTGCTGCGATAGGACAAGCTCTGGAAAATGGAAGTGGCCGATGGCTGATATGTGGTTCTGCATTGCAAGGGCTCAGTTATTTAGTGACTAAGTAAGAATAATAATGAAAAGTATATGTCTGTTACACTTCGTTTCTTATTAATACAATTAAAGATAAGACACAACTCCAGAGTTTTAGGGTCCATTATTCAGTTCTCGCTTCGGCACACTGTCTGTGAAGTTTTCTCCACATGGGTTCTCCCAGTGTCTGTATTGGTTTCCTCCGGGTGCTCCAGTTTCCGCCTGTAGCCCAAATACACGTTATATATATATAACTATAGAAAAGTATCCACAGGTGTGAAGGTGTGAGTGACTGG
>NC_089810.1:22689073-22749073 GCF_029633855.1 Hoplias malabaricus | reverse complement strand
GTTTCATGTGTTGTAGCTTTTTAAGACCCATGGTGCATAAGATAGCAATTAAGAGTACTCCTATGATTAACATAAAGTGGTTCAAAGGGGAAAGATCAAAGCCTGTGTTTTTAGATTCCTTCCTACTGCAGATCACTCTTCAGGATCCGGTTTACTGCTTCTACTAGCCTTGTTTCATTAGAGCACACTCCTCTGGATTGTACTTTGCACATGTAAGTAAACATACAGAGCCTCAAGAACACACTTTTTATTAAGTGTCCATATATCTTTACTGTTACACAAGGAATGGCATAGCACCAATTACACAAGATAAATGTGTTGGACAGAGTGATTTAAAAAAAAAAAAAAAAAGCCAGGGTGTGCGTTTTAAAGAATTCAGTTCTTGAAATTTACATTTCTGAGGTTTCCTTAGGAGACCAGTATACACCTCGAAACACTTGCCCTCCAAACAGATCCATGCTGACTTGCTGACCCTTCTAAAGCCAAATCTCTTTGCTCTAGACATCTTGTTCAGTGTAAACGTTTTTGTGGTAAGACTTTTCACCCTTCACACCTTCTGTTCTATAACATCCATCACCACTTCAGTTTCCACCTTGACCCTTGCTGTGGTAGTTCTATGTATTGTGTGCATGTGTCCATATAAAAGGGATATTTAGGTAAACTTTGGTTTTTGAATCCACTGACATATTTACATTGTAAACAGTGCCGAGGGATAGTCTGAGAAAGGCATTGCTTTGGAGGCATTGTGGAATCAATATCAGAGCAATGATGGAGGTCCTCCCACTGAGAGTAATTATAGTCGTGGCTTTGTGACTTGGTGCAGCTGTTGCAGAAAGTAATAACACTGCAAATGTAGGTGAAGCAGGCGGGGTGAGATTGCTGTTGGTCTTTAGTTTAGAGCAGCAGAAACAGCTGAATGCACCTTAACCCCTCTTTGTCTTTCCCTTTCTTCTTAGATGTGGGACAGAAACAGTTACCTAAAGAAGCATGCAAATTACCTGCTCTGCTTAAATGCCTGTTTAGAATTTTCCCTCTGTCCACAGGTCCTTGGAGATGTTCTGCTGGAGCTCTATCGGGCTCTGAAGTGGGTGGTACGCTCAGACTCGGACCAGGTGGCTGTCCTCCATGCTCAGCTGGCCCTGGAAGAGCTGGATGATGTCATGCGGAGGTTCATTTTTCCTCAACAGAAACTAGAAAAAAAGATAGTAGTTCTTCCCTAAGTCTGGATGTTCACTCAGCTTTATGACATTAAGTAACAGTTCTCACAGACATAAACACACAGTTTCAGATTGTAATGTTATATACAGAATTGTTTCTCTTGTCTTTGCTTATTTCAGTCAAAACACCAAAGAGTGATGTTTTACGAAGCAGGGTTATTCAGTTAATCAGATACTATCTGGACTGTCAAAATAAAAGACAACTAAGAAATACTACAATTTTACTGTGAATTTTGGCTTCCCCTTAAATCCCTTTTTTTAGATTGTATATTACAGAAATAAATCTGTTTAAAAAAATAAATCCTGTTTAAAATATGTTTCTCATGCACATTGAGGACCAGGTGGTAATGATTCTGCTGTGAAACCAGCTGTCAGCCTATTGTCATTGGATGCATAGAGGTCATTGGGCAGCCTGAAACAAAGCCCAGCACAACAAATATTAGATTTGTAACCCTCCACACACACCGCAAGTCAGCACCTTCCTCAGGAGCAGTAAAACGGCATGTTTTGCCTTTTTCAGCCTCACTGTTTGTGCTACATATAGAAAAAGCACATTTGTGACATCTTTGGAAACACTGTAAGACAAGACAAGGCAAGGCAATTTGTCACTCCTTGTAAATGAGTTGTGGTTGGTCTCTGCCCCCGAGCCACTGGGTTTTTGAGATGTGGATATATACTTTAAATTGGTTTATCCATGAATATATATGCTGCTTCATTAATGTATTTGTGACAGAGAGGAATAGTGCACTGTGAATACTTACTACTAATATAAATATTTTTTTAAATATATATTCATGGTGGGCGGCACGGTGGCGCAGCAGGTACTGTCGCAGTCACACAGCTCCAGGGGCCTGGAGGTTGTGGGTTCGATTCCCGCTCCGGGTCACTGTCTGTGAGGAGTTGGTGTGTTCTCCCCGTGT
Source organism: Hoplias malabaricus (assembly GCF_029633855.1). Lineage (NCBI taxonomy): Eukaryota > Metazoa > Chordata > Actinopteri > Characiformes > Erythrinidae > Hoplias > Hoplias malabaricus. The sequence goes on along the minus strand of NC_089810.1, from coordinate 22,746,936 downwards.
CCGCGTGGGTTTCCTCCGGGTGCTCCGGTTTCCTCCCACAGTCCAAAAACACACGTTGCAGGTGGATTGGCGACTCGAAAGTGTCCGTAGGTGTGAGTGTGTGAGTGAATGTGTGTGTGTCTGTGTTGCCCTGTGAAGGACTGGCGTCCCCTCCAGGGTGTATTCCCGCCTTGCGCCCGATGATTCCAGGTAGGCTCTGGACCCCCCGCGACCCTAAATTGGATAAGCGGTTACAGATAATGGATGGATGGATATATTCATGGTCCTGTTTTCTTAAATACATACTCTGACACACATTAACACACGTGAAGCAAGGTTCTTTCTTTTCAGATTATTCCACTTCAAAATCTCGTATGTCTAAACAGTTCATGCCTGGGCGATTACATTACAGGGTGCATTTTCATGCATTTATGTTAGCCTTGTAATTTCTGGTGGTTTGTTGGATTTAACTTTCTGGGCAAAGCTGGGTATAACTAGATCTTGGATGCACAAACAAATATTAGAATACATCACATATACAGTTTGTTCACTTTCATCATGCAGATGGATGTCAGGAGCATCACTGTATGTTCACATCTAATTCAGACTGAGGATAAGGTCATTTAAATACCTTTAATCATGGAAATTATTGCTGGCAGACAAGAGTTCTTCTAAAAAAGTAACAAACTGAACTGAGATTTTGTTATTTTTCCAACAGTGTTTAAGTTTATTCAGAGTGGTGTGAAAAACAAAACATGCCATCCTGTTGGTGTAAATAGGATGAGTGTTTAGACAAAAACAGCCAGCCTACAGGAAAGGCTACAGTACCTGAAAATACCACTTTTCAATAGTGGTAATTGCTATTGCCAAAAAATTAAAAAAATCTCTGAATCTCTGGATGCATGAAATTTTGAGGTGGATGTGCAGAAGACTCCAATGGGTTTACTTATGTTCAGGACTGCAAGAGATCAGGACTCCAAGGCTAAACTGGGCATGGCAAAAAGCCACCAGTTCTGATAAACAGTCAGACTTTGAAGCACAAACTGCAATCTGCCTTGTTTGAACAGTTCATTGTTGGAGTAATGGCATACATGGGGCCCCAAAATACCAATCAGATGTAGTTTATATCTAAATGTAATTTTGCTGACAATGTGCAACTTTTTATGGGCACAGAATTCCCATTTAGGCCACTTTCAGGATAATGTGATCCAATACATGTGACAGACTTGCATTTAGTGGCATCGCCGGTCACCAGATCTGAATCCAGTAGTGCACAAAAATATGGTGTTAAAACAGGACAGTCGCAACATGAATGTGAGGCTGACATATCTTAAATGTAATTTTCTGGGTGTGTGTGTCAACAGGAACCAGAATCAGACAGTTTTGAGAGTGAAGATGCCCTATGCATTATTAGAATGGTGTTCTTATGTTGCTAGAGAGTGTAAAGTAAATAATAAGAATTGGGTAGATATTTCTAATTATAATTATACATAGGATAAGATGTAAAATATCCTATGCCAATCTATTAGAGCTTCACATAGTGCCCACCCTACTCTTGTCCTACCTGCAGCCACAAAATTTCTGTTATCAACTTTTGTTGCTGTGGCTGCTTATGATCTAGTCAGCAACCAGCTACCCTTAACAACTAAGGTTACTCATGGAGTCTGGCACATGAGTACCCAAACCACCCACTGCATCAGATGGGCACCTTCCTTCATCTGTGTTTTGCTGAATTAAGCCCATGACACCACCGGAAGGCTCAACAGTAAAGTCAACCAGTTCCAAGCCACCTTTACAGCCCTACCAGTCCCTTAACCATCAACAACCATAAATTCACACTGGCAACTAAGGTTGTACCTAGCCTCACAGGCACCGTTAATGCATGCTCAGTGCAACCAGTTCCATGTGATCTTTACATGCTACATCACAAACAATCACAATAACACCTCTACAGTTTATTACCCCAACTAGTCAGTGCTCTCCTTATCCATAGTCACTAACTAGACCTCTCAGCTGTTTCTGATAACTCCTTCACAGCTGCACTTAGTTTCCGGCCCCTGATGCTGAACTGCACAAGCAGGGACGTGGCAGACTTGGCTACAAATACCCTAACACCTATTCCCACCGGTCTTTTCATTTGCCTGCCACCTGCATTTTCTCACCTCAACCGCCAAATCCACATATTTCAGCTTCTTCCTTTTGAATGTATTATTTACAGTTTACATTCAGAGTACAGCACCATGTCTGGCCTCAGTGTAGTTAACTCTGTGACTCTAGGCAATTTTCAATCTCGTGCTTCACCCCATCTACAAATATTTATAGCCTGGGCACGCTCTTGAATACATTCCCTCTCACGTACACTCCTAACAACTTTATTACTACAATCACTCATCAGTGCATTTACCTCTAGGTGTTTTCTGTCAAACAAATGCACTAAGACCCTTAGCACCTGATTATGTCACCATATATACCAATCCTGCAACAAACTAACCTTACAAGCTGATAGTATATGCTTCAGCATGCTAGCCCCTGTATGTAATCTACAACTAGGGTCTTGACCTAGACACTGTCCAAGATTTTGTGACATTGGAAGGAAGTCATAATTTGCTCCCAGCAAAAATATTATATACGGCTTGTCTCCATCTACCACATCTCTGTGCCGTTGCCCAAGTGATCTTTTGCTTCTCTAGATTCCCCCAATGAAGCCACTGGCCTTGTTTTGCCTGTGATGCTACTGTTGCGCACTGTGATTCCTCTTCCTTCTCATGAATAAAATTAATCATCATTTGACTTCTCTCTAGTCATGTGCCCTTACTAAAATCTTTCAAAAAATGACCTGACCCAAGGCCCAGTCCTCCGTATTGCACTTAGACAATCACATCCCTTAGTCCGAATGAGCTCCTGGCTACCTGCACGGCCACTTGTGGATTCTACTTCCTTCCTGCTTTTGTGACTGGCTCTGATGCTTTTACCATTGCATGCTTAGAGCCTAACAAAATCATCTTGTGACTCACCTTTACACATTTAAATTCCTCAACTAATACAAGCCAGTAAGCCAAACTTCAGAAAATACAATTTCATCATCCCTGGCAAACATGATCTATCAATTCTATTAACAGCTTTCATGAGTTCAGCCTCTAGACCCACAACTTGCCCTGTATTATTTAGTGCTGCACTATACCATATATGTAAGCCCACTGGTCCCTACAGTTCCGTAGGGATGATTTCTCCTTCCATCATAACATTTGACATTAGCTTAGTGGTTGGTACGTTCGCCTCTCAGCGCTGGGATCTTGGGCTCAAGTCCCATCTGGGTGGAGTTTCCATGGTCTCCCCGTGTCTGTGTTGGCTTCAGATATAGTGCCCAGATATGGATTGGCGCCCTGTCCTGGGTGAAACCCTAGTGCCCGATGCAGTCCTACAGGTGGAAGGTCATTCCTGGTTGAGAGTACATTGTGCGCATTTGGATGCCGCTTCTCGCCAGTGTATGTGGATTGAATGTTGAGTGTTACTTGTAAAGCGTCCTTAGGTTTCCAGAAAGGTGTTCTCTCTTTCTCTCCCTCTCTCTCTCTCTCTCTCTCTCTCTCTCTCTCTCTCTCTATATATATATATATATATATATATATATATATATATATATATATATATAAAATTAAATGTTTTATTTTCCCTTTGGCTTAAGTTTTTGTATAAATTATATAAAAATAAGCATTTGTATAAATTGTATTTGAATTATTTGCTTCCTTATGTCTGATGTTCTTCATCACTGCTATTGTCATACAAACATACTAGCCTCAATATAGCATCAAATTAATATTGCTGCATCCAAGGATAGACTGTATGCATTGTCCCTCTGGTTCAGAGCCAAGGACATTCCCTCAGTGTGGGGGCTGTGATGCAAGTGCACAGCTTTAAACTACACGTCTCCCCCTTCCACCCCAGCATGACCCTGCTCTACTCTCCACTGTTGCTCAGCCATGAAAGAGCTATTACACTAATTACCTCCTAGCTGAGAGAGAGAGAGAAAGTGATGATTTTTGAGGGATCAATTTAAAAACACAGTGTTTCTTGGGCTAAGGAAGGAGGTTAGCAACCAGATTGGAATGTTTTGGTATTGAATGGTATGCAGTGTGAGTATTGATTATGACACTACATTGCATGCAGTCATCTCTCTCTCTATCTCCAAACCCTCCTTTTTCTTTCCTTTTTTATTCTGTGATATTCTTGCTCTCCCTGACTCTGTCCCAACCTCCTCATCAGTCTGCGTTGGACCTGCAGGCTGTCAGCAGCAGGGGTGCAGGGAGGAGGGATGGATAAATAAATAAGCCCATAAAGGATGCATTGAAAGTGTGTGTGTGTGTGGCTAAGGAGTGGGGGGGTGTCCGCTCAAACAGTTCTGAGTCTTGTGGTAGCTGGCTGCACTGCAGAGTGGGGCAGTGGAGGGGAGAGACTGTGTAGAAGTAAAGGACAGGGGTAGAGAGAGCAAAGCAGGATGGTGTGACAGCAGAAAGGAGTTTGCTGGAATTTGGGTTGTGCTGCAGAGAGGTGCACAACAGCTGCCACTGCAGCACTGCTCACGCTAAGGCATGGAGAATGAAAGACAGAAAGAATGAAAGAGACACAGAGAGCCCTCAGCACCTGCGCCTGGTCTAAGCAGGACATTCTTTCCACAGACTTGCTGGCCTCCTGATTAGGTAAGTCTGATGAGGTAGTTTGCATGTAGTGCCAATTACAAGTGATGAGTCCAATTTCTGCAAACTATGAGAACAGGCTTATGTCTAAAGACCAGATGAACAATAAGCAGACTTCTCCATGGTGCTGTCTTGCGAATGGCACAGTGCTGAACTGAGAGGCCTTCATGTCTGAGGACTTTGCTGTGGAACAGGAGGAAAAGAGAAGGGAAAGGGAGCAGGAGGAGGAACCAGGAAAAAGGAGGAGGAGGGTGAGGGTGCTGTATTTTTGGATGAGGGATCTCCTGAATTAAGGGCTGCTGGAATAAAGATGTAGTGTAAGCAAGAGGCAGAACAAGGAACGTGCTGTAGTGCTGCAGCAGAGAGAAGTGAAGCCGGACAACACACACACCCTGCAAGGCTGACTCCTGCGGGGCAGAGGGAGCCCACCGTCACTGCCACAGGGCTGGGAAGGTATGGAACACGTCAGTATTGTGTCTGGACTAGGATTTAGGAAGAATGCTACTCTATATAAATTATGTGTGTGTGTGTGTGTGTATACATATAGACACACACAGAATATATATATATATATTACATGCCGATCTTTAATTAAATTTAACTTCATTATAACATTAAATTCATTATAACAGTAAAAGTGGCATAGGAAACTAAGAGTGTTGGTAGGAAATGGGAAAGTATGCAAAAAAAAGACTGTGGGTCTGTAAATGACTACTCATTTCAGTTACTAATTTTTCAAAATATTAATTAAAAATTCAGGAGCATTGGTCTCTAAAGTAAGTACACGAACAGTTCTTGTGGTACATTTCCTGGCACTCTTGTCTGTGCCCCGAGGCTGGCTAGCTAACGGTAGGAGCAAACTGGAACACCTCCAAATTCTGTTTGAAGACATGAGACCTCTCCAAGGAAAATACCGCCCACATTAGTTTCCATGTCATCAGAGATTGACTTCATACAGGGGTCTGGTGGCCCTAGGAAAAGACCCTCCTGGGATTTACAAGTCACTAGATTAGATTATAACACCCGAGCAGGCCTGCGACATATCAGTTCATTAGTAGAATAGCCCAGTGGGGGCCAGGTTTTTCAAAGAAGTAGGGGCTACTTTGATCCTGTCATTGTGGATATATGTCAGTGCCTGTATTGCTACCTGGTACATTTTTATTAGTAGCATAATACTGTCTTAGAATATATATTAAAAATACGCTTTGCAGGAACATGTTTATTTCATGTAAAGAATATGTGATAATGTCAAGAACCTGCATTGTATTCATTATGATACACTTTTTTTTATTACTGCTGCACTCACATTTTTCAGACAAGTTTCAAAAAGCATTTCTCAGAGATGTACACAATATATACTTTTGCAGCAAGGAAGGCACACAACAAATTTGCAAACAACTGAAACAATATTTGTGATATGTGTAATAATCCTATTGTTTTCTTAATTTATTGGTGCTAATCAATTATTACTCAAAGCCTTTGAAAAATGGCAAACATTTAAACAGACAGTGTATATTTAGTTCACTGTAATTAGATATTTGTGTGAGTGCCTCCTAGTGGCAAGAAATTGTACTCTCATAAGTACTTTTAATCAGCATAAGTTTACCTTCAGTAATCACTGCGTCTCTGAATTATCTGTCTTAATTAAGTTTTATTACTGCCCTGTTACATTATCATAAGTTGAGGATTATTTAGAATTAAGCCTCTTTATAATCACTGTTTCTTTGCTGTGATCACTACTGCTGTGAATCCTCCAATGGAAGTCTTTTGGTAACAATCTCCTAGCCTCATAATTATTTTTGAACAAGATACTGACAGAAAACATCAACGTATTCTGAATCCAAAAAAGGATGTACCACTCTGACTACCAACACACTACTCTCTGAACTCTTTTTTCTTCCTCTCACCTGCACCCCTCCCCTCCTTTCCTCATCCTCTTGTGCTCAGCCCTCCTTCCTCTTGTGTTAAGTGCATGTTCAGAGAAAATCCTCATTGATTCCAACCCTCACCTGTAAGATAGTCTTTGCAGGGTCCACAAGACAAGTCTTTTCTTCCTGCAGTGCTTCATCTGCTCAGACTTTATGTTAATGGATTATGCTTCATCAGACTCCCTGCCTTGTTCTGAGAACTTCCCCCCCGCTCCTTAAACTGGATCGTCTACAGGAATTTTAAATCTACCTGAAGACCTCCCTGCATCCTCTCTGGAGCTTCAAAAGGACACAGATTTTCAGACAGTGCATTTGTTCATTTTTTTCTTTACTCTACTTCAGAGTTAGATCAGCAACTGTCAGGGAACTAAATACTATCTCCTGAAAGTGCCTCGTCTAAGTTCCTATATCCCATGGTGCAAAAACCTACCATGGCCAATGTGAGTAGTTATTGATCTATTCTTAAAGGGGGTCTTTTGCCACACCACTATTTGTAATATATTAAATGAAGAATTGCTGGCAAAACTGAAGCAATTGTTTGATTAGAGTATATAATAATACAGTAATAATGCAATAATAATAATAATAGAAACTATTATATATTGAAAATTCTATTGAAATTCTCTCGTTTTCAGTCCTATAAATTGGGCTTTAAAAGGTTAAAGGGACTAAAATCTCATTCCTGTACTTTCATCAAACTGTGTAGGTTACTTTTTTCATGTCACTCAGTGTGGTCTCTGTGTGCAGTTTTTGGTGAGAAAATAATTGTTTTGGGGTCCTATTGAGTTTGACATGATTTCTTTCTTCTTCCGAACATCCCCTAGGCTAAAAAGCCCTAGAGAAGCAGACCCTCTAATTAGGGTCAAACACCACCCCTCAGTGCCTGCCTGCTGTTCATTTCCCTGATCCTTCTTTAGTTCTTGTCTTTGAAGACATCACTTTTCATCGCTGCAGAGCCATACTATCACATGGTAATGGCAATACAATAGAAATGACAACAACTTCCATCACTTTTTCAAGAAAGAAGATATTTGATATAACCCAAAGAAGGACTTGGTAGAGCAACTACATAAACATGTCTCTTTCTGTCACTATAAATATCTGTGAGAGAGCCTGAGGAAAGAACTGTGCCAGAAAAAGCAATCTCCACTTTTGGAGCAGTGGGTTTCATTTCTTCAGTCTGATCAATGGCATTGGCTGTTATGATATGAGGGCAGTGAGTGAAGCAGCTCTTTCTTTCAGTGGGCAGGGGGTGCAGGAAGAAATAAATGGGGAGATTGTTCTCCACTCAGGATGACACAAAGTGGTAGCCAAGCCCTTCCAAGCCTTTAATTAGAAGTCATTAACCTGAGCAAGGGAGAGGAGATCAGTTTGATCATTTTCCCTATAGTCATTCAGTCTGTATTCAGGAACGTTTCCAGGACCAACAGAACTTTAGAATTGCTTTACAAACTGCTAAAGTTCTCTTCTCTCCTCTTTAACACACTCCATCTGAGAATGCTGATGGCTTTCCTCAGATTGTTTCTACTTCTCTCTTTCCCTAGTGGCCGCTTGGGCACTCTAAAAGTTATGCCTTTGTGTTTTTAATCACATAATTTATTGGCACAAAATTTAAAAAATATTGTGAGAGTCTTTGTAGGAGAAATGCACCAGAGAAATCAACCTCAAACACTGGGTCTGTGCCCTTTACAAAGTTGCCCACACACAAAGTCGTTCTCTCACTCTTTGTCTACTCCACTCCACAGATGCCCTCTCGCTGTGGCACAGCGGTACGGATCTTCATCACCACTCTGTTTGCAGCTGTGGTGCTCTTTGCCATCCTGCTGGCCTACGTGACTGGCTACCAGTTCATCCACACCGAACAGCACCACTTGTCCTTTGGCTTGTACGGTGCCATCCTGTCACTACATCTGCTGCTGCAGAGTCTCTTTGCTTTCTTAGAGCACCGGCGCATGAGAGGACCCTCACAGCCGTGCCACCTGCGACGCACTGTAGCACTCTGCATTGCTGCCTATCAGGAGGATCCGGACTACCTGCGCAAGTGCCTGCGCAGCGTGCGCCGCATCTCCTTCCCCGGCCTTAAGGTGGTGTTGGTGGTGGATGGGAATCGGCCAGAGGATGCCTACATGATGGACATCTTCCGGGAGGTGATGGGAATGGACCATGCAGGCTGCATGGTGTGGAAGGGGAACTACCACAGCAACGGGGCCAGAGATGCAGGGATTGGTTCGGTTAATGCAGAAGAGGCTGAGCGGGTGGCCAGGATTGTGCGAAGTTGCCGGTACTCCTGCATAATGCAAGAGTGGGGTGGGAAGAGGGAGGTGATGTATACAGCTTTCAAAGCACTGGGAAACACTGTGGATTATGTGCAGGTGAGTCTAAACGTTGGGTGTCTTGCAGACAACAGATTCGTCCTCAATTTAAGAAAATTTAAGAATTCTGTGTACTTTTAAGATTGATTTTAGTGATCCTGGAACAGACTGAAAATAATGATAAATTGCTTTTACTGAGAAAAAAAATGCTCAGACTTACCATAATTCCAATATTAAAACCTCATTACTCATCTCTGTGTGCAGGCTTAAAAGGCTCATTTATGCTTAACACAGATATTAACACACATGAAGCCTTCTGCTGGTACTCTGTTCATTTGTCCGTATTTGTGCACATACTCAGAAAGATACAGAACAGACTCAATAAATGTTCTATATATAAAAATTCAATATCATTACTACTTGGTCGTTAACCACAAAGAATAGCATGTCTTTGGTGTTTTCTAAAATCATATTTACTAATACTGATATTTGCCAGGCTTAATGCTATGCTATTCAGCTATAGCACCTTAACTTCACATCCTGTGTTCATGTTACTTGGAGGTCATAGGTCATGCCACTGCCTAGTCACCTGCACTTCGAGCACACCTGTGTGCTGTCAGCAGCCACTCATTACTCCTGCACAGCCAGTAATCAAAAGCTGAAGAAAACTAAGGGGAAATTCACAGTTCATTGCACATTAGCAAAATGCATTTCCATGTTGAAAGTATAAAGTCTGTTCTCTTTCAAATATAACTTTAATTTTGAACTGGTAAAAGTGAAGTGCCCAGCTGAGATACATCCATCCATCCATTATCTGTAACCGCTTATCCAATTTAGGGTCGCGGGGGGTCCAGAGCCTACCTGGAATCATCGGGCGCAAGGCAGGAATACACCCTGGAGGGGACGCCAGTCCTTCACAGGGCAACACAGACACACACACATTCACTCACACACACACACCTACGGACACTTTCGAGTCGCCAATCCACCTGCAACGTGTGTTTTTGGACTGTGGGAGGAAACCGGAGCACCCGGAGGAAACCCACGCGGACACGGGGAGAACACACCAACTCCTCACAGACAGTGACCCGGAGCGGGAATCGAACCCACAACCTCCAGGCCCCTGGAGCTGTGTGACTGCGACACTACCTGCTGCGCCACCGTGCCGCCCTGAGATACATCGTTTTGCAGTATTTTATCTCCCCAATACTTTAGGATAGTATGGATTTTCTTGGTATGTTGCTGCAATCCGAGCCTCTCTTTTGTACATCTGTAGGTATGTGATTCAGATACAGTTCTGGATCCAGCATGCACAATTGAAATGCTGAAGATTCTGGAAGAGGATCCAAAGGTGGGTGGAGTAGGAGGAGATGTACAGGTGAGATTTAAGATTTGAGATTTAAAAAGAAAGAAATAACAAACAAAAACATTCATACATAGAACAACTGTCATTGTGGTGGTACCCTCAAGGTACCGTCTCCAGGGATTATAATTTGTTTTTGTATTTTACACAGTTCTATAACGAAATCTTACAAATATTCACCTGTCCTACTGGAGAAGGAAATGCAATTTGCTTTTAGGTAACAACTGGACTTTAAAACCACTGTTCTACCTTTAAAAGTACATTTAACACAATCTGTACCGTTATTTTTCCTGACAGTGTAGGATATGTGTCACTCAAAATTATAGTAGGAACTTCACCCAGTAATAACGTTCCAATCACAGGGTCCTTATTGTTTTTAATTCTCTAAAATTTGCCCTTATTTGTTTTAGATCCTGAACAAGTACGACTCCTGGATATCATTCCTGAGTAGTGTGCGGTACTGGATGGCTTTCAATGTAGAGCGTGCATGTCAGTCCTATTTTGGCTGTGTTCAGTGCATCAGCGGCCCTCTGGGCATGTACCGCAACTCCCTCCTGCAGCAGTTCCTCGAGCCTTGGTACCACCAGACTTTCCTAGGCAGCAAATGTAGCTTTGGTGATGACAGACATCTTACTAACCGGGTGCTCAGTTTCGGCTACAAGACAAAGTTTACTGCACGCTCACAATGCCAGACCGAGACTCCTACTCAGTATCTTCGCTGGCTCAACCAACAGACTCGCTGGAGCAAATCCTACTTCAGAGAGTGGCTCTACAATGCTCTTTGGTTCCACAAGCACAGCCTCTGGATGACCTATGAGTCTGTGGTCACAGGTTTCTTTCCTTTCTTCCTGGTGGCTACAGTGATCCATCTCTTCTACCGTGGACGGCTGTGGAACATTTTGCTGTTCTTGCTTACCGTGCAGCTGGTGGGAATGGTAAAGGCCACCTATGCCTGTTTCCTGAGAGGCAGTCTGGTCATGATTTTCATGTCCCTCTACTCTCTCCTCTACATGTCCAGCCTCCTGCCAGCTAAAATCTTTGCTCTGTTGACTATTAATAAAGCAGGATGGGGTACATCTGGGAGGAAAAAGATTGTGGTGAACTTAATTGGGGCTGTGCCTGTGACTGTGTGGGCAGTCATTCTGCTTGGTGGAGTTGTTTACACCATTTACTGTGAGACGCAGGAGCCCTTCAGTGAGACTGAGAAGGTCCTGCTTATCGCTGGGACCATCCTCTATGCCTGTTATTGGCTCATACTCCTGGTGCTCTACTTGGCTATTGTGGCAAAGCGCTGTAACAAGAGGGAGGAACAGTATCATCTGCCCTATGCTGAGGCCTAGGATGTTTTTCTTTACTTCAGTGGTGCTGCCAAACAACTCATCTTGGCTTGGTTTAAAACTGCCCTCTTCTTCACTGGTGCTACACTCTATGCCATTTATCGTGCTATTCAAGATAAATAATTCCACTTTTGTAGGTACTTCGCACCAGCAGTCATAATTTAAATGGTCCTGGAAGAAGGTAATTTACAAAGTGCGTGGAACTTAGGGTTTTAAATTTACCTGGAGACACAAATCAAATAAATAAATAAATTGGTATAGTGCTTGGACCATGCAAGACACATCCCTGTTGTAAGAACTTCCCTGATGTGTTTTACTGTTATTTTATTTGGTTAGACAATCTGACAATTTGTCAGTGCTGTTTAACATTATACAATGAAATGATACGATAAAAATGAACTAAACAATTTTGAATTTTGCCATATTCCAAAAGGTTGTTCAAAGTCCAAAGAGAATTACAAGCACATGCTATATATATGTGAGGAAAGTCACCATGGGAGACTGTGCAAAATCAAACAAACCTAAGGCTGGACAAAAATTCAATATCATTATATATTGCAATATAAAATGTTTCACTAACAATGATATGATTTTTATACACATTTTCAATATTTCAATATTTAATATTTACAGCATCTGTCACTGACTGACGGTCATTACAGGGGGCTGCCATCATATCATTGCACTCAATTTAAAGTTAGTTTTAAAATATTAATATTGACAAAGCCAAGAGGTTTTGGTTTGATAGTGATGCCATGTTGCTTTCAGTTCTTAGCAGTTTTTCTGTGGCTTTATTTTATTGTTCATATTGGAATTATGTCATACTGACCAAAATTAAGAATTATATTGTGATATAAAGTTTGGCCATATCATCCAGCTCTACTTGAACATGCAAAAAAGACACGTTTTGTTTACAAGCTTAATTCTTTGTAAGTTACTGTAAAGGTGATATAATAAATTAACCAGAATATTAATTCTGATTTGAGTTATGGTAGCTCATTTTATCAGAGAGATCAGCAGAGTATTAGTTAGATAAGTTATTGTATTAAATGTCCGCTGAATATTTATTGAATTTCACTGTGTAACTGACTAATTCTCCATTCTTGTTAGATGTTGCAGCTTTTAGAAATTTGGAAATGTAATGTGTTTTTAGGGCTATATTTTTTCATTTTTCCCATACACACAGAATTCACAACATATTAAATTTTTTTAGTAGTAGACAAAAACAGTACTGCGTTCCTGTGGCAATGCAGTATTTTTAGGTATATTCAATTTCATTTGAGAGTTTTGCTGCTTTTGCGTTTGTGTAGGTTTTAGACATAGCAGAGGCAGACATAAGTGTGTTGATTCTCATTCATTGAACCAACTCACATTTTTCTCAGTGCCAAACGTGTGGGTTTACTGATTGCGCCTCTGCCAGCATACATGGCAAGAGCAGCCTCTACACCTCCCTCTTGCTGAATACACTGATGCACTCAGAGCAAGAAAACTGCTCTGGGAGTTTTTTCAGGGTTTGAAAAAACAAGAACACTGAATCTAGTGTTCTTGGATATTTGTAGACTAATTTCTGTAGAGCTGCTGTGAGCCTATGAACAGAGTGTGCCCATGGATATGTACGGGTTCTGCTCATAAAAGATTGTATTGAAAGTTAAGAGTGGGTTAAAGCATTTGGCAGTAATAATCTTAATATCAGTTGCTTTTCTAGGCATACTATGCTCTCTTTCATTACACTTTCCTTATGTTAAAGAGAGCAAATCTTGGCCTGTTAAACTGGGTTTTGTACATTGTTTTCATATTTTGTTAGTGTTTTTAAAATGGCACCACTGGGATGTTTTAATGCTTTTTTCCTCATGTGTAAATGTCTTGAGTCATTGTAATGTAATCGTTTTGCTTTGCCGTCAAAATTTGGCAGAAACGTTTCCTTAAAGAGCACAAAATCAGAATTAACTACAAGAAATGTGCACAAAAATAAGGAAATGTTAAGAGTTATACTGAAACAAGTCATGGAAAGGAATGCTGGAATGAGGTTTTAGATAAAGCTTCTGTTTATGACATATAGGTCAGGATACACACATTTGGTTTAGCCATTAACTTATAGACTGTTGGCAGATCCTGCTAAAGTGATTCTCAATATACTGAACTTGTAGACTCCTGAATTTTTCTTTAGATTTTCTGATTGCAAGATTAGTCATACACATCTATGTTCCATTTATTTGGCTTTATTTTATGAATAATGTATTTGTCAATAAATGACAATCCATGGCCCAGGTTTCTAAACGCATTATAAGTTTACAACCATTTTAACAGTTACAGTAGGGAAAAAAAAAACTCTCATCTTTTAATATATGTTTGTGTTTAGAAGCATTTGGGAAACTATCCACTGAACAATTAACTCCAGGTCAAAACTAAGAATCAGTGAACTGCCTGTTTCACAATGCACAACACTTCTACACAAAATGCAATAGACACTTCAATATCTAATACACTATGTCAAGTTTTAGCAGTCTGTCAGAAAGACATTACAACTATCCTTTCTATGAGAAAACAACTAAAAACAGTAGTCATGCTGTTTGACCTCAAATTTATTTTGTAAATACATATGTAAAAATACATTTTTTTAAGGTTTTATATGTTTACGGCAACTTTAACTGTGTTTATTTTTGCAGAAATTACACCATTAAAATGATTTTTAATAAAACAAATAAATAAACATTTTTCCCCCCGAATCAAATGTTTTCTTTCCTAGACAATGTATCTGAACTTTACATTTTTGCAGTTATACAATACACCATCAAATATATTCCAGCAAGTGCTTGTCTGTCACCACTTAATGTTTTTTTTTTTGTTTCAAGTTTCTGAAACATACATGTTTCTTCTATGCCCAAGAAGATTTCTGCAGTGCATTGCTGACATTAAACTTAACCACATCTCACAAACAGTCAGTAAACTAGTACTTGATAGACTTGAGGCTGTTTAGCCATATCTGACAATACTGCAACTGTATACCTTGTGAGAAAGATACATTATTGCAGCTGAAATTAAGACAAGAATGTTGGCCCGTAAACTAAATTTTCTTCGGCACATTAGTAATGATAGGTTTAGGGCGAGTTTTAAATATAAGTTTTCTTTTTATAAGAGCAGAAACAGAGTATGTGGTAGGCTTTTCTTGGCTAGTTTCCATGGCTACCTCATCATCCTGAGGGAGACCCGAGTGTTTCATCAGGACAGCAAAGGGTTTCTCCAACTTGACCTGCTTCCCGTAAAGAATATGATGCCCCACAATTAGCACTGGCACACCCTAGGACAAAAGGCAAAACTGAGACTCAGGCATGTATGAACAATCAACACTGTTGGGTGGTTTTTTAAGGCAATTCTTAGCTGATACCAATATGAATTCAATATCGTTAAGAATTCCTATATAGAATGGTTTGTCTCCAAAAAATGATTTAATTTTTTTGCTATTATTATAAACATTACAAATAATATTTTAAAATATGCCACTAAACTTATTTAATTAAAATGGTGCCATATAAGATTCTGGAGAATGGCTGTAGAGGTCAGCAGCTGGAGCAAACTTGGCCATCTCTTCAGCCCCTCCATTTTGTGTTGTATTTCTCAGTATGAGACACATTGGTTAACAGAAAAAAGGAAATAAATAAATAAAACAAAAACTCACATATAAAAATGACCTTTCTAAACATTCATTCTACACTCGTTGCCTAATCTGTTCAGTTGCACATACCTTATTGGTGCAATATTTTGTTCTGCAATTACACAGTATAATCCATCTGCTCCATTGCTTACTTTGTAAGTACTTCTTCAGTGGTCAGCACGCTCAAAAGACAACCACAGAGCTGCATTGACATAGGGTTGTGGTGTGTTACTGTGTGTTGCACTGGCACGAGTGGATCACAGCAGTGCTGCTGGAGTTTTTAAACACTGTGACCATTCACTGTCCACTCTATTAGACACACAGTAATTGTTAATCCACCATCAAGCAAAAACACTGACAAACCACATCAGTGGAGCAAACAATACATACTGTTTGGTGACTCTGTGGGGATCCTAAATATTGAGGGAGAAAAATGGGTGAAATGGAACTTACAAAGAATGCAGAGCAACACATGGATTACATTCTGTAGTTGTAGAGCTACAAATGGCACCTATATGATCATATTGAGCTGACAAAATGGACAGATTAAATAATATTAAATGTTCAGTTAACTGTGTGCCAAATATTGCATGTTGTACCTCCTTTGTGAAATGTAGATCTCCCATAAGATTTCCAGCCAGTCCTGTGTTTTTCCTGGAAACCATTTCTCCCTGCAACTCCACCAGCAGCCACTCAGCAGGACCTTCTCCAGTCTTACTGCAGGAGACAAACAGTTTATCCGCTGTTTATAAACACAGCGAACAGTGACAATAATGTTCATATATAACTCTATATATAACTGTCCTACCTCGAGATGACTATTTGAACCATGGCGAGACTGGGTTTATATAACTGACAGTCTGACCAGCTGAGGAACCGCGCAGCGCTCTCTGGACGCTCCTCTACCCGTGTTTCTCAAAAAGACAAGGAAAATATCCTTTTTAAAAAGCTGGTTTCAAAAGGTACTGGTATAAATATACATGAACCACAGACAGCGACCTGCTCCTCTGGCTCGAGTTTCCCGCCGCTATGCGTCGGAATTTCAAAATAAAAGCCAGCATTGTGTGATTTTTGAGTGAAACGGTATCAGAAGATACAAGTGTCAGTAGAGTCAGGAGACTGTTCCACAAAGCAGTATTTACAATATTTGCGTTAGCTGGATAATTTAAACTGAATTATTTTCATGTTGGAAATATTTGATTTTAGGCTTAAGTTTCTGGCTAAACTGAGAAAACTTGTTTTGGGAACACCTCCAGGTCAAAGTCTTGGAAAATTGTTTGTCAATTTAAGATTTTAATGTTAAATTAGCTTGCCGCATAAACCTTGATTGGCACATTATTTTCACATCAAGTTTTGAATTTTTCGTTAAGCACACTGAAATACTGAGAATGATAAGAGTCATCTAAAACGTATTGTTGTCTTTGTTATACACACTTTGAATCCATATATTATTAAAAACATTGCTGTATTTTTTTTTTTTTTAAATTAACCACTTCTGACAATAACGGCCCCTTTTTTCTGATTTACATGGCTCTCAGAGCGCATGCGCACCACGACTCGTGCGGAAGATGAGCTGTCGGTTCGTGACGTCAGATGTGATGTGCGTTCCGGATCTATTCAGTGAATCTAATCAATCGACTCAGCTCACAAACAGCTCTTTTAAATCCCAAACGACTCTGTGTACTTGCAGTTTTATCACTATTTTGTTTCTTTACGGGTTCCCAAAATTTCATTTAAAAAGGAGATAATGATGTGTATATTGTTAAAGCAAATTAAGAAACTGGATTTAAGCCCCCCCAGTCATCAAGTCATCAACCTTATCAATTCATAAAAGCGTCAAATTCCATATTTAGAAGCTATTTTACTAAAATAATTTTTTAAAAATCACCTAATGCCTTAAAAGTTTCTTTGATATAACACTGCACCTTTACTTGCAGAATGAATATGCAATTAGTCCCTGCATTTCAAACCACGTACCCTTTTCGCTGTCAGCATGCACCTCAAAAATAACAACCCACAAGTTAAGGAAAATAGATCTTAATATTTATTAAATCAGAAAACCTGTCTATATCCACCTGTTTGAGAATGTTTTTGAAACATTGTGGTTTTAAAGTGGGAATACTCAGCCATGGGATTGCCTGCATATTATAGGCATAACATGCATTATGTCGACTAAGAACACCACATGAATATGTTAACAGAACACAAACTTATTACTTTATTCATTGTCTGAAACTGCTTATCCAACTGGTAGGTTGTGGTGGGTTCTGAGCCTACCCAGAATCACTAAGTGCCACACAGGAACACACCCTGACAGGGTGCAAGTTCATCACCAGGCACCACACATTCACACTTATGGACACATTTGCATGGCCAATCCACCTACCGATGTGTGTTTTTGGACTGTCGGAGAACACCAGAGTACCTGGAGGAAACCCATGCAGAAAAAGGAAGAACAACCAAACTCCTCAAAGACAATCACTGGAGTTGGTGCTCGAATTTCAAAACCCAGGACCTTGGAGCTATGTGACAGAGACACTACCAGTTTCACCACCATGCCACTCATCTACTAATTAATTCATTCATTAATTTCCTATAACCACTTCACCATGATCAAGGTTGTTCTGGGTCTGGTGCCTGCCCAGAATCATTGTACTTTTGGCAGGAACCCCATAGTAGACAGGACACCAGACAATAGAAAGGCATCACACATTCACCCAGTCATTGTGAACAATTTCACACAGCCAGTCCATCTAACATGAACTGGCTTTTGGACTGTGGGAAGAAACCGGAACACACAGAGAAAATTCAGAAAGATATGGGGAAAATACACCAAAGAATTCACAGTCAGTGATACAAGGTGAATATGACCTTGTGGCCCCACATTGAAGCCCAAAAGTCACCTATTTTTACAGTAGGAAACTGTTGCCACAAGTAAATTATTTCCTCATAATTTAGTCAAAAACATCCTGACAGTTTTTTTTGACCCCTAACTCCTCACAAGATTTAAACCCAGAAAACAAGAGACAGGTAAAGAGGTTAATGATTTGATATATTGTTTTTTATATTTTCATTTGTCCACAATCAATTCAGGGGCGGCACGGTGGCCCAGCAGGTAGTGTCGCAGTCACACAGGGCGCCCCCTCCAGGTTCAAGGTTCCTGCCTTGCGCCCAATGATTCCAGGTAGGCTCTGGACCCACCGTGACCCTGAACTGGATAAGCGGTTAAAGATAATGAATGAACAACCACTTCAAAGATTCGACACTAAGAGTCGATTCAGAGCGCCGATATTTTAGTGATCGACTCCTCAGCGGTGAGTGTGTGTTTGTAGTGGAGCTGACGGCGGTGGAGATGGCGGCTACAACTCCTCCCAAGGTACAGATCCCAGAGCTCTACTGCTCAGCTCTGTGTACCAGAGCTATTTACCGCTGTGTTACCGCTTGTCTGTAGCCTCTAATGTAAAGGTGGACCAGGCCTGAGGGATGGAGCCGCTGTTAACAAAAGAGAGTGAAGAGGAGCTGTTAGGCTACTGTTTTTAGCAGGCGGCTGTTAGCTGAGATAAGGCACTGCTGTTAGCTGTTGTGCTAACAGCGTCCTCTGCCAGCAGCGCCACGGAGGCACACAGCTCACACACAGACATACACTTTATCCTGCTCTTATCTAGGACAACTGCAGGACTAACCAGGACATAAGCACATAAATGTCGCTCACTAACACTATATGAATTCGTAAAGTGAACCAACAGACGCTCCGCAGATCTCGGGTTCAGGCAAAAGGTTAAAAAATGAAAGGTTATCTCAGCTGTTCTCCTGTCAGTTAAAGGGCCCATACCATACTCTTTCAGTTAAAGGCCCATACCTTACATATTGTATTTTATTTTCTTCTCTTTGATGACAAGTTACATGTACTTAACACTGTCATAATTTATTTGAGCATTACCTTTTCAGTATTACTTTATCCCATGCCTTCGAATAATATAAGCTGCCTATAAAACTGCTTTCCTCTGTTTATTTTTTTTACAACAAAGCAGCCACATTTCTAATAACTTCTGTCTAAATTAGTTGTTCTTCATGACAAAACTACGTAGTACTAAAACATTATCAATTTTCTTACATCAAAGCAACTGCAAATTAAAAACAGGGAACTTAGTTTCCATATTTGAACTTGAACTTGGGAGTGTGCAATATGTTTTGAAACTTTAAAATTGTATTAGGAAATTTTGCCAGAGTGCTCCTTTGTGTTAATGTAGAACACTATCCTAACAACCGAAAGCCACACATTCTGAATCCCAATCAATACCCTAGTGCATTAGTCAAGGCTACCTCCAGCATCCAAGTAGGAGAACCACAGAAAAATAATATAGCCACTCTGTCCCAGGGTGTGGTATTCCAAGCTGTATTATTTTTTTCAGGCTCAGAATGAATGTGCGCTGAAATCATTGCTTGTATAACTATTTTTATCATGTTCTTCGTTTTACAGTAAATTTGTACTACTTAGAAAATAAAATGAGATCGCATGGTACTCTTTTAACAAGGTTTTGGTACTACACCAGATTTTCAAGAAAGTGGAAGAAATATTTAGTTTTTCATAATATGCAAACAGAGTGAGCTAGTGTTTGCCAGGGTGTGGATTTATTAGTAGATTATACATAGATTAGTGATAAATATAGAATAGATTAATAATACATTTAAAGGAAATGTACATCTGAATGACAAACAGTTAAAACACTTACTCCTTCAAATGCCACGTCTCAGGTCCTTCTTGCTTGAGCAAGAAGTTTGTTTTCATAATGGTCTACACTAGCAAGTGCACTAAGTGTTATATGTTTGGGCTAATGATTTTACACGTTTCTCCTAAGATGTCTTGGCTGTGTACATGTAAAACATACAACGTACAGATAGTATAGCGACACAAGCACAGTGTACAATAGGAGCTCTTATTTTAGGAACATCAAGTCTGTGCACAGGTACATAAATTAAAAGCACCCATTGTAATTTGCCTGCTGTTTACAATATAAGTACCTCTCAGAGGCATGAAGTTTCGCATTCTTCAGACTACTGTTGAGTTACTAGTTTGTCCAGATTAGCGCTTAATGCTGGGAAATGGATGGACTGCATTAGAATATAGTGATACAGAGGAGTCACAGATACATTGTGTTTTGATGTGTTTTCTTTTTTGTAGGTGATATTTGAACATGAAGGGGTTTTTATCCACACAAGCACAGAAGAACTGGACGACCAGGATTCACTAATATCAGGGTTCCTGCGGATTCTTGATAAGGTGCTGATGGCCTTTCAGTGGGGAGGGAAGGGGGTGAAATTTATAATTAGTGGGAAACAGTCTAGTCTCAAGGTAATATGAATCTGCTCCTTACATTTAGCCAAAAAAAAAAAAAAAAAGAGTTGTAATACAATAAGACAACTTGCCATGTTTGCAATATACGAAACCAAGTGTAACCATTCCGTAAATACAATACAGTACACAGTACAGTACCATATCGGATGAGTAGAAGAAGAAATATAGATTACTTAACATATGTTGAGAAATTAATTTTTTATTATAAGCTTTATTTACATAGCATATGTCAAATATTTAAAATGCAGCTCAGTGTTTTACAGAAACAAATATAAAAGTACAGATTAAAATGTAAGAAACAATAATTACTAAAATATTCAGCACATTAATGAATCATGTATTTAAATAGCAGAATAAAGAAATGTATACATACATATATAAGGATATTTAAAAAGGAGATAATTATATTTTAAAGTAAATATTTTAACACTTTTTTAAACATAATGAAAGAGCATGAGGAATATGTTCTGTTTTGTATCTTATTTCTACATTCAAGCATTTAGAGATGAATGAAGGTGCTATTAATAGATTTAAAAACAAACAATAAAATTTTATAATTCTAAAGGAAAAACACAGCAAGTGAAGTGATAATAAAATTTCTGATGTACTTGTTATATATAATAGCGCACACATTGCTATATTTTATTTTGTAGAAACCCAATCAAGATTGCATGTTCTGAATTTAGCTTTTGTAGAATGAAGACAATTTCATATAATTAAAAAATTAAAATAGTCCAGGCATCAAACCACCAATTCATATTAGGAATCTTCCTCTTTTTTTCCTTATGTGTAATATCTCCATTTCTGAGCTATAACAGTAAATGTCTATTTTAGAATCTTGTATATTTGTATATTTTTAAAGTTATTATTTTTATTTCTATAGCATATCTTATTTTGAATAATGTGCACTTTGTCTATTTATTGCCCCTTACACATTTTGCTGTTGTGACAATACAAATTTCCCCCTGTGGGATAGTAAAAAGGCTGTTTTATCTTTTCTCTAGGATGGAGACACATTTGTGGAATATAAACCTTTGGATGATACAGTGGATTCCTCCAACATGCTGTGTGCCTGCAAGGTTTGTTTAGTTGCTGACTTTGCTGACAGTGCAGTAAAAACATAGCATTTTTGTCTAAATTATATAGGCTCACTATATTTTGTTTGTTTACAAGTTCCCTCTTAGCCACAGAGACATTATCCCTATTCTTGTTCCCATCTACATTCTTTATATTTTAAACAGCTATATTTCTGTAAATCAGGGACATAGATTTGCTATTTGTTCTTCTCTTGTATGAAGGACTCCAGCTCAGTGGTAGAGTGGACAC
Organism: Hoplias malabaricus; assembly: GCF_029633855.1. Lineage (NCBI taxonomy): Eukaryota > Metazoa > Chordata > Actinopteri > Characiformes > Erythrinidae > Hoplias > Hoplias malabaricus. The sequence continues at coordinate 22,724,992 of NC_089810.1, read as the reverse complement.
AGCGGCCTCATCACCCTGTGGACCAGCAGCTGAGTTATGAGACAGAATGGGATATGGTAAACACTGTGTCCTTTAAGAGGAAAGCCCATACCAATGGCGAAGGTAAAGTATGGGTTACATAGATGGTTAAAGTCTTGATGTGTGTATACAACATTCAGGAAGATAAAATGTCTGAATTACTTGCAAGAAGAGCAACATGCATATGAATGTGAAATAGTAGTTGCAAAAGTGTTCCTCTTGTCCTTTTGTTAGGTGGCTCAAATCATTTGAATGAGAGGAACAAGTGGGCCTTCTCTTTTAATGTGAGCGATCTCAGGTCTGTCACAGTCAAACGTGAAGGCTGGTCATACCTGATTTTCTGCCTGAAAGATGACACAAAGTTGCCAGCTATGCACTTTCATCAAGGAGGCAGTCATGCATTCCTGGATGCCTTGAAGAAATCAGTGCAACTCATTGAGTAAGTACAGAGGCAAGGCCCCATTTTCTGCCTGAAAAGAAACAAATGGGCTCCATCAAAATATTGTTGCCAAATTCATATGAATTTCAAAGGGCTCATATCATGATATTTCCATCCTTTTGAAACAGAGAAAGTATTTAGTGTAGTATTGTAACAATCTTAAATTTTCTGAACATACTATTATCTTGCCTTACACACCATACTATGTATATTTTCACAGATATACACATACTTATAACCTTTTTAAGTTCAGTCATGTTCACCTCTTCATTTTACAGCCATTTAGCTGTACACACTGAGGTGTAAAGCAGTTTCTGAGCACAGACTGAGGGCAGAAAATATATATCAGTGTTAAATGTGCCGTTACAAAAACAGTCATTTTTACAAGATTAAAAGTTGTTGGACAATGATTACGTAACATATGCATAAATATGGCTTTAGTACTCACAGATTATATCATATTAAAAACTGGGATATGGGATGTGTAATTTATTTTAAAGAAGAACTTTATTTGTATTTAATTGCTTTCATATTCTAGAAAATTCACGACTTTTTCGTGCACTTTCCATTCCAAGATGGTTCCATTATATATCTTTTGTGTCATTAATTTTAATCATTATACATTAGTACTAGTGACTTGTTGTTGTTTGCCATGATAGTGTATATGAAAACTAGTCTTTTTTGTACAGAAGTTATGATGTCAGGTTTTTTTGGACTATTGTATTGCATATTCCCCTTCCGTACTCAGTTTTTAGTTTTTGTGCAACTATAGAATTTGTCCAGCAGAGTGCAGTCTAGCGTTACAGATATTTAAGGTGTTTCAAATAAGATACTGTTATGAGCAGCCACACTTTAGATAAATACAATTCCATATCTCTCAATCCTTTATCCTTGTGTTTATTGTTTAGTTTCATTTTCGTTTAATATGCAGACTTAGGATTGTGGGGGGTTTCACCAAAAGCACCAAAAAGTCCAGAGTTTGTTTTTAGTTTTGGTTTTTAAATCACAAGTATTTGTTCTTCATTTCCTTCAAAGACTTACTATTTCTCTAAAACAGTAAAGAATGAAATGCAAAACAATTTCTATGGTAATATTATGATTTAAGCTGGGGATTTTAGTTCCTCTCAGAGAGCTTCCTAAATGGCATGTGTCTCATAGAAAGAGACAGAAAGAGCAGGGTCAGGCTTGTGTCAGATAGGACAGCAGCTGTCTATCTGGAGTTAAGTCTTCACGAGAGATGTGGACAAGCTCTTCTTCCTCGCTGTGTTAAATATCACAGCAGATTTAATCCAGCCATGAGCATGTTCAAGGCAGAGCCACAGAGGAACAGATAGCTGTTATTAAAGTTCTTATCTTGGTTCTCATAATGAAATGTGGGATGAGCTTTGTTGCTTTTGCTTTTCATGCCGGTCAGCCAGGAGTGGAATATGACCCATAATGGTACATTCTCATCTGTTCAATCCAGATTTTTAGTAATGTTTGTTATTATTGTTGTTTTTCATTGAAATTAATTGAAACAAATATGTAATGAAAGGGCATCTTTCTTTGTCTTTTGAAGGAGTCGTGATGATGAAAATGTTCTTCTTGTTGAAGCCTATAGCAAAGCCTTTTCACAATCCTTTGAGAATCTTCTAGATGACACAACTTATGGCCTTGTTCAGGTGTGTACAAAATCTCTGGGGAAAAAATGAAATAATTTGCATTACTCTCTGCACAGTAGAGCATGTGATTGATTTCAACATTAGTGCGTACAGGGCTGGAATTTCCCATTTAAAACCAGCTTATCTCTACAGAAATTCAAAAAGGATCCTTATACAACAACTTTGGGAGGTTTCTCCAGAGTCACAAACTACTTCTTTGATGCATTTCGGCCTTCCGAGTCTGAGTGCCAGCACCGCCCTGCCGAGGAAATGGCAGATATTTTAGGAGAGCTGATTCCTGGGCTGGAGATCAACCAGCAGGAGGAGCCTGGCTTTGAAGTCATCACCAGAGTGAGGAGACATACTTGTGCTTAGCTCTTGTTGTGCAGCTGATCATAAGTCATTTAGAAATGCTTCTGTATATACATTAAATATCATACAGAGAGGGGGGAAATAATTTCTCCCTGCACAGTGCTGAAGCCACTGAGATTTGTTTTATTGGTATGACACGATATGCGTTTGTGTGTTCAATTGTTGCAGATTGACTTGGGTACAAGGCCAGAGATACAAAGGAGAGATCCAGTGATGATGGAGGACTGGGTAAAGCACCAAGACTCAGAGGGAAGATTGTTCAATGTGCCTCATTTAAAGCACCTCATTTTCAAAGGGGTTAGTCTATTTGTAAATACATTTATTTGTATTCACAGTAATATCACGGGATGCAAACAAGCTCACTGTAAAATTTGTTACTCGTAATAATGGAGGATAATGTAATACTTGTCATTTTCTTCTATATACTTCAAACTATTGAGTATCAAAATTATTGAACGTACTCCTTATGTAGGTGATTAAAAAGCATCTCAAAATAGAAAGGAAATGCCTAGCTGGGTAACCCTGATTTTGATGAAAAAAGAAATTAAAATATTTTAATTAATTAATACATTTAGTGTCTGGTTTGAATTTGCTTCCTCACAGTAATTAATCTGTAATTCACGGGTTGTCATTATTTTCTTGTGACAGTGCTTAGAATCCTTTTATTAAATCCTTTATTATCTATTCACCTTGAAAAAACTTGTTATAGATGAATCAACACAAGTTTTATTGTAAGTAGTGTAATTGTAATTATTATAGCAAATGTAAACACACCAAAGACACATTTAAAACGGATGCAAATGCAGTTTGAATTGCTGAGACCCATTTGAGACACACATAATTGCAGTTTAAACACTGCTGTCTCTTCAAGGTGCATTTGACATCCAGAACTCAGTTTAACAAAACCTTGCCGTACATCACTGAGCATGGTGATCTATGTCTGCAAAGAAGAGAATCATGGAGGATGCACATGGTTGGGGACTGGATTAATTTAAAAGTGTAATAGCAGTATGGAAAGACACTACTGAGAGATTCAAGGCATCTTTAGTACAGCACAGGAAGAGGCTGAACAGATAACCAATTGGTTGCCACGTACGAGTGGATTTGCGTATTCCATCTAACACAGCAATCTGACTACAAAGTGTAAATGCATGTAACTATTTAGTCACATGAAGTGACCAAGTGTATACAGATCTTAAGCAGCCAAATTGATTGATTAGCTCTAAGTAGCTCCCTTCGAAAGTCAGACACATCTTTAGTGTAAATAAACAAATGTTATCCACTGATGCCTGTTTTAGATCTGTTTTAGTTGTTTCCAAAAATCCACAACATCTCAACAGCTGTACTTTCTTAATTACTATCACCTCAATTCATTGTATTCAGTTGCATTTAGCTCATAGAATTGTGACGTATAGAGAGGTGAGTCTCTCACCTGTTTTATATATGTGACTCATATTTGTTTTTTGTTTGTTTGTTTGCTTAAGGGTCTGGGCTATTCTCTTAGAAAAGAATCTTGGAAGTTTTTGTTGGGCTATTATCCCTGGGACAGCACACACGAAGAAAGGAAAGACCTACAGAAAAGGAAAACGTTAGTAAAATCAGTCTGTGCAAAATTACATTCCACCTTTTATTATTAAGTGTATTTTTGTTTATTTTATTTATGTTATTTTAAATAACGTTGATTGTGTTTGTTTCTTTATTTCTGGGCTGAAGGGATGAGTACTTCAGAATGAAACTGCAGTGGAAGTCAGTCAGTGAAGAGCAGGAGAAGAGAAACTCAAGGTTACGGGATTATAAGAGCCTCATCGGTATGTGTCAGTTGTGAGAAGTTGTGTTTAAAATCTCACAATTTACTTGTTTAATTGCTTTAAAATGACTTTTTTTTATCTTAACACCAGAAAAAGATGTTAACAGAACTGACCGCACCAATAAGTTCTATGAGGGTCTAGACAATCCTGGCCTGATTTTACTTCATGACATCTTAATGACATACTGCATGTATGACTTCGATTTAGGTAAGTAACAGTAGACCCAATGGAATTAAAGGAATTTTTGATTTGATATAGTGTATCTTCAGTTTTTTACAAGTTTTCCTTGAAAAGTTTAATGTATTTGTCATTGTGACTTTAAAAGCCTGCTCAGCACCATTTAAATTAATCTGAAAGCACTTTTTAATGTGGGATGAAAATGGAACATAGAGTTTTTCTTGTGCATGCACTTAACCCACTTTACTTTGCTGTGTTTTAGGCTATGTGCAGGGCATGAGTGATCTGCTTTCTCCTATTCTATATGTGATGGAGAACGAGGTGGATGCTTTCTGGTGCTTTGTGTCCTTCATGGATCAGATGGTACTTACATTGTTGCACATTAAACTTCCTGTACCACACATTCTTGCATGTATCGGTCGTTATTGTAATTTCATTCTAGAACCATGGGGATTTTTGCACAACAGTTGTATGCAAATATTGGTGCACTGATGGTCAATACACTAAACAGAATATGTTAACACCACTTTTGATTAAAAACAAAAAAACATACCTATTGTAATTCACAATTGTTATTTATGCTGAAATATTCATAAATTATCTTTCATCACAGATTTTATCATTATCAAGTCTGGAGATTTTGACAATTTAAAAAAAATTCTGTTTTGTTTCTTGAAACAGAATGTGCTTTCATGTAGAAAGCAGCCTTCTTTCTACCTTGGTTTCTTCAGCAACAATGGAATATTAGTTTACAGGATGTGTTCATATTAACATTGATTAGGATGGATAACAGTATGTAAATTTATTATGAATTAGCATTACCACAGGGAGAGGCTTGAGAACATGTGAGGTGTTATTTTGTGAGCAAGGTTTTATCTTTGGCCTATATGCTCATGGCAGTCAGCCCATTTCACTTAGTACTGTGACTCATCAAACCATACCAGATGGTCCTCTAGAGTCCAGTTAGCAACCTCACAAACCCAGATTAGGTGCTGTGTCCAGTGCTGTGGTGTTAACAGAGGTACTCTGTTGGATCTGCCGATATCCCATGGAAGCTAAAGAACTCTGCACTGACCTATGGTATATGCATGTGGGGCCTCCTGCATTGAATGTGGATATTTCTGCCAGAATTTTCTGTTCACATGGACAATTCTAGCCAGATGCTGCTGGTCACAACCATTAAGCACCCATGGGAGGCCACTGTCCACTGTAGGTGGTAGTGCCATAACCTATCCTCAGTACACTCGTAACGCTGTGGAGCTAAGAATGTTAAATGCCCACACAACTTCCGAAATGGAATATCCCAGCCATCAGGCACCCACTATAATGCTACATTCACAATCTGATAATTCATGTCACCTTTCTATGAGCATGCTAATCAGTGTTCAGCCCCACTCACAGGATAATACCTCACAACTTGTACAGATGTGGACTTTCCCAAGCCATCCCCTGAGGTTACCCCACTTAAAAAAATTCTATTTACATAGTGTTATCCCATAACTTTTAGCATGTCAATGCAATTGAATCCATTCTCCTTTCGATCCATACATTTGTCATTTTGTGCCATGTCTGCAATAGCCCTAAATCATAATATATTTGTTTTTAACAGTTAGCATTGTGTCCTTTAAAAAAAAATTATAATCATTTGGTACTTTTAGGTAAAGGGCCAATCTTTTTTTTTTTTTTTTTTTTTTTTTTTTTTTTATAATTTACTGCAATTGATTTTAAAGTATTTCAAATGTAAGTGTTGATTTGCATACTACAGACTAATGGAAGACACCAGTTTTACCTTCCTGTGTTAAACAACATTGAACAGCAGACCAGGGCATCACTTTTGCTTGGTTTAGTCTTGTTTGGTCCTCCAAGTCTCATCTCGACTTCAACACCTCCTTAAGTTCTTAACAAAGTTACAGTGAAAATGTCGAGTGCAGTGTTTGTATACCTGTTAAAAATTTCACTTGCCTTTTTAGGCTTTATATTTAGTATTTGATCTTGACCTGATCCTGACCTGAGCCTATGGCTGGTAAAATGCAAGCATAAGAGCTTCAAATAATAACACTCTGGGTTTGTTTACGTCAGAGTTTAATTAAGGCTTAATGAGCCTAGTAAGCTCTGAAATCTAGTGGATCAACAGAAAGGATGCCCAGACGTTTGCACACACCAATTTATGTTTTTGCCAACATAATAAATTCAGCAGAAATGGTAAACATGCATTAACGTTGAGTTATATTTAAATTCCTTGCAGATATTGGGCCTTTTTATGTCAAGAATTATTAGAGCATTTCTATTTGTCCATATATAACCAAGTGTTTGCATACAAGTGTGTGTATGATTTTAATAATACCTGTTATGTAAATTGTGTTCTGTGTGTGTGTGTGGCACTCATGCAGTGTTTTGAAGTAACAGCTGTTTTTGTTCTGTAGCATGAGAACTTTGAGGAACAGATGCAGGGAATGAAGACCCAGCTGGTCCAGCTGAGCACCCTGCTGCGGCTTCTGGACCTGGCTTTCTGGAACTATCTAGGTAAAGGGCTCCAGAGAGGCCTGTCACAGAGGCCATGCATAATGTGATATGACTCACCACATGCATTATTGATAAGCCCCTCCTACAGTGCTCTGCTGAAGAACATGTTCAGTGGCTTAGTAAGTGTGCACGGTCAGGTTGCTTAAGGTGTTAACTTCATGTTATGGTCTTTACAGAGGCTCAGGATTCAGGGTACCTGTATTTCTGTTTTCGGTGGTTGCTGATTCGCTTTAAGAGGGAACTTGACTTTAAGGATGTGCTTCGCCTCTGGGAGGTCTGCTGCATCCATCCATCATGTCCTATATATCTAATAACAGTATCACTGACATTCAGATAAAATATATTTGATATTCTGCAACATAAATGTGTGTGTGTATATGTATATATATATATATATATATATATATATATATATATCTCACACACACACACACTAAAATAACTTTATATTCTTAGGTGATGTGGACAGGGTTGCCTTGCCAAAATTTTCATCTTTTGGTGTGCTGTGCTATTTTGGATTCAGAAAAACAGAAAATAATGGACAGACATTACGGGTTCAATGAAATCCTAAAGGTATGTTTAATAACTGAAACAATAACTGAAACGATTAATTCAGTATTAATATGTCAGTTATTTTAGTTATTTTCATTGTTTATTCTGTTGATGATAGGTTTTTGCAAATTGTGATACTGTGGCAGTAACAGTCTGATTCTTTACCTTTTTTAGCATATAAATGAGCTTTCCATGAAACTGGACATTGAAGAAATCCTTACCAAATCAGAGGCTATATATATGCAAATAAGAAATTGTAAGGTATGTCTTAGGCAAAGACATTTTAATTTGTAATGTTAATATAGCACAAACATCAGACAGAAAAATGAAGTATATTATGTGCTGGCCTACACTATCTGTTATACTATAGTGATGTGCTGTTGCTAAATTTTTCTCTTGGTTTTATGTGTAGGACTTGCCCAATTCTGTCAGTGAAATCTTGGGCCTAAATGCAGTTACAGACAACTCTACATTAGAAACCAGTGAGTACGGAGTACTTGAATCACCACAGTCATCACCAAGACCTGCACACAGACAAGACCAGGCCTTTTCCAATGGTCATGGACTCTTACAAGAAACAACACGCAACAGATGTAAAGTAGCCTTCATATCATAGTGTATAATACAGGATTTCTTTTTCTTAGCTCCTGGATACCAGGAAGATGAACAGTATTGGGTTTCATGTAGATATTTGCTACCAAATGTCACATTTATAAAGCATCACAGATGCTTTACATGAGAAAAGGATATGTATGAATGTAAAACTAGGATTGGAAGTGATCCTGAAACTATTATTTTTGTAATTTTCTTGTACCATATTGTCTTTCATTGAAATAATCATTCCTTCTCACTGTATAGTTTTCCAAATATTAAGATGGAGTTTCCATTGTTGATTTTAAGTGCTAATTTACTTCCCCCTAATCTTTTTTTTTTCTGATCCATGCACAAATTGATCTAATTAAAACATGTTCTCTTCATGTGGTGTGGGTGTGTGTGTGTGCGCGCGTACATTTGTGATCTTATGTTGAACAACGAAACATTCATGTTGGGGACCCTTGATTTAATCTTTAACCCCTCCATGCAATTTACAGCTTATGTCACTGACATGATAAACTCTTTATTAAAAAATTTCAAGAGAGCCATACATAGTGATACAAATCTATGAGATGATATATTACGTCCCACCATCCATTTAGCCCCCCTGTCATTGTTTATAAGTGCTTCCCATATTTAATTAACTGGCAAAAAATATGGATAGTATCTATAAATAAATGTATCTGTATACTTAAATATATGTAAATAGATACATTTAATTTTCTACGTCTGTTCAAATATTTTGAAACGCTAATAACATAAATACAAATGTATATGCTTTTTTTTTTTTTTTTTTTTTACACATACACTGATCAGTCACAATATTAAAGCCACTTACAGGTGACGCAATTAACATTGATTATCTGTTTACAACGGTACCTGTCAAGGGGTGGGATTAAATTATATCAGGGGAAAAGTAGACAACATAAGGATCTGAGTGTCTTTGACAAGGACCAGATTGTGTTGGCTAAGATTAGGGCATAACTAAAACAAGTATTACCAGTGTCCAGTTGTTATTACCTACCAAATGTATTCCAAGGAAGGAATATCAGTTTATGGACAACAGGTTCATGAGTGCTCAAAGCTAATTGATGCTCATACACCACAAGCTTGTTGTGTTAGTGATGCAAAAGGCTTTGAATTTGAACGCCTTAAAATCTTGTGCCATTTATTAGTTTTTAATAACTCATTAATACTTCCTAAAACTTCCTACAGTATATCAAAAAAATTCTAATTAATATTGCAAGTGATTCCAAATGTTAGTTCTATGTCCATCAGAAGTTGCAACCTTAAGGTTCACACTTAAAAGGAGGAACTATGTTAAATGTTAAGTCATGTCATTTTGAATTTAGCTCAGTAAATTTAGGTTTTTCACTGAAAATGGTCAATTGGAAATGCCAGTGGCATTTAAATCTGTTCGTAGCCTTTTTTTCCATCAGTGACATTTGGAGATGGGATGGTGAGAGGTGGGGAGAAAATCATGGCAGCCGAGCGGAGTATCTTTTATCGGCTCATAACAGGGCCACATGCTCACAACAAAGATGCCCAGAATCACCTCCCAACTTCTAGCACTTTCATTTCCTGTTCCACAGGAAATTGTCTCAGAGGCAACTGATAGCATTTTCCTCAGAGCTGTAATTTTATCTCTCCTGCAGCCTTCTTTCATTAAAGAAGCGTCTGCAATCTGCACTATGGCAAACACCCACTCACTCAGCTGAGACTATAAACAGTGTGCCTCAATGCACTGTGCGCTTTCCACTAGTGCTTACATCCTCTAGTTTGACTCTTGTGTGTTGACAAAGGGGACATTAAAGCCACTGTAGCAAATGGACAGCTGTACATTTCACATATACATTTCATGGTAATTTATATGACATTTTTTGTGAACAGGCTTATAATTCATTTCATGGGTTGAAAAAAACCCTCCACATTCAAAATGATCAATATATAGAACAAACCCTTCAAATCATATTGCAAAAAGTGATATTTTTTACATAAAACCAAATTTATGGTGAATTTAGGATGTTCTCTTGGTTTTATGTCCTTACTCTCAACACACAAATGGAAAAGGCTCATATTTGCTCGGACTTTGTTCTAGAGCAGGTTTGATTTGAGTGAATTAACATTCTGCTTACAGGATGAGTAAGGGTCCCTGACGTAAGAACTTTTCTTAATGAAGCAGGCACCAGCCCCTCAGAAACCAATATAAGCAACACGGCAGGAGAGGAGTTTTTATCAGCATCTTTCGTCACGCTATATAAGCTCTGACACTGCTGGGTGAGGTGGAGTGTGAGGTAGAGTGTCACACCCGGACAGCTCCCCATGGCTTCAGAGGTACAGAAGAAGGGATCTGAGGCGGTCCCTACATCTTCTGAAATGCAAGGCAAAAACAAGCAAGACACTATGTCTGTGCCTTCTGACATGCAAAACCAGAGGAAAGGTCCAGAGATCCCCAAGTCCCCTGTGGGGCTGCTGAGGAAAAGGGGTCAGGAAGCGGTCCCCAAGATGCAACCAGCAATGATGATGTTCTCCAGCAAGTACTGGGCACGCCGAGGATTATCTCTGGATTCTGCCATGTTTGATCAGCAGCACCTTGGAGCCAGTATGGTAAGATTTATGATCATGGTCATTTCAGATCTTTTTCAGATTTTGCACATTCCAGATGGTGTCCTTATCTGTTTGAAAGGAATAGCTTCACACATCCTAAAGAAAAGTCAACTTAAATTACTCATACTGTACTGGCTGGTCTTGCAGTTAGATGCAGATTAGCATCTGTTTGAGGCCACCTTTAAACATTGTCTGTCCATATTTTATCTGTAGAAAAGTAGCTGATGCTATAAAACCAATGTCTGTGAAAATGCAATTACATTTAATGACCATTTTACACATTACAAAGATCACGGAAGCTCTGAGCATGTGAATGATACAAAATGTAAAACATAAGCTTTAACACATTTCATCAGCCCTGCAGGCTGAAATATCAACAGCTAAAAATCACTTTTCCCACACTTTTATGCAGCTTCGAAGGACATCTTTTAGTCGTATAGATGAGAAACCAGACAAAGAAGGAGGCTCCACTCTTGACTCTGGGAAAACAGCAGTGATCTTTTCTCTGAAGAATGAGGTGGGCTGTCTGGTGAAGGCCTTACGACTCTTTCAGGTTAGTGCCCATCTCATCTGTCCAACTTAATACAGTTTGTTTTTTCTAAGTAATACTACTAATAAAAAGTATTTAAAAGTATTTAATGAAAATTCATATTTTTCATATATATTTAACAGTTACACCTCTACTACAAACGTATAAGTTAAATGTGTTTCTATTACCAGCAATTTATATTTCACCATAAAGTTAAAAATGTAAAAAAAGAGGGAGAAAGATGAAATTAAATTACGTCATTACGTCATATGTACTAAATCACGACAATGTCATTTAAATTATGTTAAGTTACACCTGAGTATTGTAGTCATATATTATTTTCATCACTCTTCAAATGTAACTTAAGTATATTTCACTGAGTAGCCCAACAGAACTCTAAAAATACATTTAAAGTGTGTTTAAATATTTAATGGAATATAAAATTAAAATAAAAGTCACTAATACAAATTAACAGGGATCATGTCAAAATAGTCCCTAGTAAAAATTAAGCAGTAAAACCAAATATGATATAACTGATTAACACTAGGGCGGCACGGTAGTGCAGCAGGTAGTGTCGCAATCACAGAGCTCCCGGGATCTGGAGGTTGTGGGTTGTAGCTCCGCTCTGGGTGACTGTCTTTGAGGAGTTTGGTGTGTTCTCTCAGTGTCCGCGTTGGTTTCCTCCCACAGTCCAAAAACACACATTGGTAGGAGGATTGATGGCTCAAAAGTGTCCATAGGTGTGCGTGTGAGTGAATGTGTGTTGCCCTGTGAAGGACTGGCACTGCCTCCAGGGTGAGTTCCTGCCTTGCGCCCAGTGATTCTGGGTAGACTCCGGACCCACTGCGACCCTGAATTGGAAAAGCAGTTACAGATAACAAATGAATGAATGAATGATTAACACTACATTTGCCTACATCTGTAACATGATTAAAACTGTAAGATACTTTGAATAAAGAGTGTCTGCAACTTAAATAGGTGCGGCATGGTGGTGCAGCAGGTAGTGTTGCAGTCACACAGCTCCAGGGACCTGGAGGTTGTGGATTAGAGTCACATTCTGGGTGACTGTCTGTGAGGAGTTTGGTTTGTTCTCCCTGTGTCCGCATGGGTTTCCTCCCACAGTCCAAAAACACATGATGGTAGGTGGATTGGCGACTCAAAAGGGTCCATAGGTGTGAGTGAATGTGAGAGTGTATGTGTCACCCTGTGATGGACTGGCGCCGCCTCCAGGGTGTATTCCTGCCTTGCGCCCAGTGATTCTGGGTAGGCTCCGGACCCACCGCCACCCTGAATTGGATAAGCAGTTTCAGACAATGAATGAATGCAACTTAAACGTTAAACAGTATAAAATGACTCTCCGGGTTGATACTAATCTTCAGATTGCATAATACAACCTGTATTACTAAATAAATATCAATTTTATATTGCAACCTTACACATTTTTTTTGCCCAAATTACCCAAAATCTCTACTGGTTATTTTGTTGTAAAAAAAAAATCTGAAGACATCTGACATTTCTGTTGTAGGAGAAACATGTGAATTTGGCACACATCGAGTCACGCAAATCCAAGCGGGTCAGTACGGAGGTGGAGATCTATGCAGAGTGCAACTGCACTAAAAAGGAGTTCAATGAGCTTGTTCAGCACCTTAAAGACCATGTGAACATCATCTCATACAACACACCTCAACATGTGTGGTCTGCAGAGACCGGTGAGTCTGTCACCTACTGACATGCATACTAATCCATTTACATGTGTGATACCACCTGAATACACTGATGAACCAGAACATTAGGCTACCTGCCTTTCATGATATTTTGGTAGGTAGCATATATGGCACATGTCAGAATGTCTTCTACGCATATGTGCACTCAGGGCTTCCTGGAAGAACATTTCCTTGAACATAACTATCGTTAAACCAACTGTTTCCTTTCTTTGGTGCATTCAGGTGCTGTCAAAAACAAATCAGTCAACCCTTTTACATGACAAAAAGGTCCAGTTTTTTGCTTGCTGAACCATTGTAGGCAGTTCTTACGGTAGATTGGGGTCAGTGTGGACACTTTAACCTCATGCAGCACTGTGTGATTCAATGTGTGTTATGACACATTACTCCTGTAAAGTTCATTGTTAGCCTTGGGTTTGGACTAGATGGGAAAGCCTTGATTGCCTTTGCACATATATAAGCCTTGGCAGCTAGTTGTTGGTTTGTCCTGCCTCAAAGCACTCTCATTACTTACTCAGTCCTGCTGACCAGGAACACCACTCTCCACTCTGTCCATTGTCAAAATTACTCAGACCTTCATACCTGCCCATATCCCCCACATCAAACACTTGGACTATATGAACTGTTCATATACAGTCTAATAAAGCCAAGACTTTGGTGTACACCAAGAAAAGCAATGTTATTTACGATCTGTAAATGATCTTAATGTTTCAATCCATGGGTTTGCTATGGCCACAATATTTTTGATAATGCTACTGCTTCTCCTAACTCTTTTATTCTAGACTGTTTGGACTGTGTGTGTGTTTTGGGTGGGTTGCCAGATGGGGAAGGAGTGCCTTGGTTTCCCCAGAAGATCTCAGAGCTGGACCAGTGCTCTCATCGAGTGCTCATGTATGGCTCAGAGCTGGACGCTGATCACCCGGTTAGTGAACTGCTCAGCTGAAAGCACTAAAGAGCTAAGTGTATAAATACCATCCTGTAACAAATGTTTTCTGCCTCTGCAGGGATTTAAAGACAACGTGTATCGCCAGAGGAGGAAGTACTTTGTGGAGGTGGCGATGAACTACAAATTGTGAGTAGCAGCCTCACATTCTCAAAATTAGTATGAGAATTAGAGTTATGCAATGTTTATAGTACAAGGCCAGCAGTGTAGGAAGAGCTGATCCAAAGGCAGGCTGGATAAAAAATGCTGTCAGTCAGCCCACACATCATTTAAATACAACCCTCTACATATGCATGTCAATTAATTTTTATGCAATAGCGGCCAGCCCATCCCACGCATTGAGTATACAGAAGAAGAGGTGAAAACTTGGGGAGTGGTGTTCCGAGAACTGACTAAACTCTACCCCACCCACGCCTGCCGCGAGTACCTGAAAAACCTCCCGCTGCTCACAAAGCACTGTGGGTACCGAGAGGACAATATCCCTCAGCTTGAAGATGTGTCTCTCTTTCTAAGAGGTAATTGCTTCACATAGAGGTAATTACATCATTACAGACATAACATGCAGATATTAAAATCTTTAAAAACAGCAGTATTACAGTAATTTCTTTATAATACCTCTGCTAACCTTGCAGTAATTTGAGACTTGGTGTATACAATAGGATGATACTATATTATGAATTTCTGTAAGACAATATTTAATATATAAGGATATTACACATGGGTGAAAATATTTCAATACAGGATTATTTTTTATTTGTTATGGAAACCTATAATGACTATCATTATTTAATATCTGTAAAAGTACATAAAATATGTTTCATGGTTTCTCACGGCCAAAACAAGTGCTAAACTGCTATTGGTTTGTTGTTAAAATAACTTTTTATAATTTTGTTTTTTTTTCCATAAAAATTAATTGAGTGGGGATAATTCTAATGAGGGCGGCACGGTGGCGCAGCAGGTAGTGTCGCAGTCACACAGCTCCAGGGACCTGGAGGTTGTGGGTTCGATTCCCACTCCGGGTGACTGTCTGTGAGGAGTTGGTGTGTTCTCCCCGTGTCTGCGTGGGTTTCCTCCAGGTGCTCCGGTGTCCTCCCACAGTCCAAAAACACACGTTACAGGTGGATTGGTGCCTCAAAAGTTTCCGTAGGTGTGAGTGTGTCTGTGTTGCGCTGTGGGAGGACTGGCGCCCCTTCTAGGGTGTATTCCCGCCTTGCGCCCAATGATTCCAGGTAGGCTCTGGACACCCGCGACCCTAAATTGGATAAGCCGTTACAACGGCTGTAAAAACCTCTCCAGTTGTTCGCAATTTAGGTGTACTTCTTGACTCCTCCCTGTCCTTCAAACCTCATATTAAGGCCCTAACCAAAACATCCTTCTTCCATCTACGTAATATTGCTCGCCTTCGTCCCCTGCTTTCTGTTAAGGACGCTGAAATTCTGGTCCATGCTTTCATTTCCTCCCGTTTAGACTATTGTAATTCTCTCTTCATTGGCCTTCCTTCTACGACCATACACTCCCTTCAGTGTGTTCAGAACTCTGCTGCTCGGGTCCTCTCATATTCTAAAAAATCAGCTCATATCACCCCTGTTCTTCATCAGCTCCACTGGTTACCTGTCTCGCTCCGTATTCAGTTTAAAGTTCTCCTGCTCACATACAAAGCTCTGCATGGTCTGGCGCCAGCCTACCTTTCTGAACTTTTACACTCCTACTGTCCTACTAGATCACTGAGGTCCTCTGAGAGCGGTCTTTTGTCAGTACCAAAATTTAAACTGGTTACTGCTGGTGGTAGATCATTCAGCGTGATGGCACCCAAGCTCTGGAATTCATTACCACAAAGTCTTCGTCTCTGCTCTTCATTTTCTGCCTTTAAAACCCAGCTAAAGACCTATCTCTTCTCTCAGTACTTCTGCACTCTGCAGGCATAAGTGTATTCCTCTATATTTTTATTTTTATTATTATAATTATTATCTTTTTTTTTTTTTTTTTTTTTTTTTTTTTTTTTTTCCCCTCCCCCTTCTCTCCCCCTCCTCTTTGTGTAAAGCGACCTTGGGTATTAGAAAGGCGCTATATAAATATAACTTATTATTATTATTATTATAAATAATGAATGAATGAATGAATAGTTAAACTGTATGCATATTATTCAAGTCCCATTTGTAGTTTAGCAAATTTTGAATTTATTTCTTTATTTTTGTAAGTAAAATGTGTTCATATTTTAAGACTTACAAGGCTTTGTAGGACATTTTAAGGACCCTGTGATGTAACATAGTGTGGGCCGTTATTGACTGTACTTTGTTTTCTTCTTGACATTTGCAGAGAGATCAGGATTTACAGTGCGGCCTGTGGCAGGGTACCTGTCACCTAGAGACTTTCTGGCTGGACTGGCATATCGAGTATTTAACTGCACTCAGTATGTTCGCCACAGCACTGATCCGCTCTACACACCAGAACCGTGAGTACCATGCAGGTCACATCCTATCCCCAAAATTATCTTAATATTCCTTGGGTTTGAGGCATCATTTTAATTTTTCTCTGTCATTTGAACACTTAAGGTGCTCTTTACACTGGGTGAAAAATGCGCAATACATGGACCAAAAGAAATAATTTAAAAATACTTGGAATAAAACTGAAGATAAAGTAAAACAAAAACACATTTTTGCCTTCTCTTATACAGTTGTTTGGAGATTTTTTTAAATAGATTTTTTACTTTGTAATGAAATGTATATAAACTGGCCCATGTTTTTCCTCATTTTATGAAGATTTGTGTTATATCTTTAATGTTGGCTCTTAGGGATACCTGCCATGAGCTGCTAGGTCATGTGCCTCTTCTGGCAGATCCCAAGTTTGCTCAGTTCTCACAGGAAATTGGCCTAGCCTCTTTAGGGGCTTCAGATGAAGATGTACAGAAGCTGGCTACAGTAAGTGCAAACAAATCCAGCATTTCAACTAATGATGTAGGGTTTTTAAATGTCACAATGCCTACTTGAGTGACAGGTCCCCATCATAATTCAGTGATTATCCCACGAGAGAAGGTCACAAGGCTTGTGGTGGCATTTAACCTGCATTTCACTCTCATAATTTGCCCTATAGTGGTACATTACCATTGAGATGAATCTGTAGCGTGAGGAAATTGCAGTCTTCAAACTAAAGATGAGGCCTTTGAATTATTTTTTATTTTCTCTTTTTACATTTACTGCTACCAGTTACCATGTGAAAACACATTTGGTGATTTGTATAAAACAACATATATATATATATATATATATATATATATATATATATATATATATATATATATATATATATATATATATATATATATATATATTATCCATAACAGCATAACTGTCATATTAAACATTAAACTATGATCTTGTTTTCTCTGATATATCATTTGTCCTCAGCAATTTTTATTTATTTATTTTGTCTTTTTCTTCTGGTCAGTGTTATTTCTTCACTATTGAGTTTGGCTTATGCAAACAAGATGGTCAGTTGAGAGCCTATGGAGCAGGGCTGCTGTCATCAATTGGAGAGCTAAGGGTACATACATTTATTCATTTCAGTCATTCATTTTATTGTGACAATTTTCACTCAACCAACTCAGTTTTAATTATCCCTCCATGAATCCACAGCATGCATTATCAGACAAGGCTTTTGTGAAGCCGTTCGATCCCAAAACCACGTGCTACCAGGAGTGCCTCATCACAACTTTCCAAGATGTGTACTTTACCTCAGAGAGTTTTGAAGAGGCAAAAGAAAAGATGAGGTAAATTCATTCTAGCTTTCCTATGTCTCTAATGACATCATTTTCATAATTAATATAAGAACTAAATAAATAGGGGGAGAGTATTTTCAGGCCCTGGTGTTCAGCTGTAAAATATAGCAGTAAAGATTTGATGTTTCCTCTGTACAGGGAATTTGCCAAATCAATCAAGAGGCCCTTCTCTGTCTACTATAACCCCTACACCCAAAGCATTGACCTTCTGAAGGACACCAGGAGCATTGAAAATGTGGTGCAGGACCTCCGTAGCGACCTCACTACTGTCTGTGACGCCCTGGGAAAAATGAACAAGTACCTTGGCATCTAAAACTACAAGGAATGAGCCTAATTGAAGATGTTTTGGATGAAGTATACATTTAAAAAAAAAAAAAGCTTTCACATTTTCTGCTTTGAACTACAAGCCATGCTCTAGTTATATTAGATGATATAAACAAGTGGCTTGTGGTGTATTTTTGCCTGGACTAGAACAGAGGCAGAGTTTGCTCTTATTGTCCAGTGTCTTTGTATGTTTGCCAGCTATTGTGAACAGGTTATTCTTATGCCTTCCATAGCAGCCAGAGTTACAGATGTTTTAGGCTGCATGTCTGCATCAGTCTGCAGTTGCTGATTGTGATTAGCTCAACATAGGATTCTGTAATCCAATTGCCAAAGTTCCTGACCATTATATCCTACTTCATTATGACTGACAAACAGGAAATCGGAAATGGATGTGTACAGACATTAAGTCAGAAATATACCTGGTCCATGCTATTTGCAGCATGCTCTGGTTAAGAGATCATCTACTGAAATACACAAACAGGCAGTTGTCTTCAAATCACATGACTGTGTTTATGATGAACAGGATGAAATCAACATTGCCCAGTTGATACTGAATCATATAAGTCTTAACACAAAATACAAAACAAGTTAATTACTGAATTGAAATGGATGGCTATATATGTTTGACAAGGAACTTACGGAAAAAAACAATAACAACAACAATTTCATTCTTCATAAATGTCCTAGAATTGCTGTATTACCTCTCAGTGCCTCAGTGTGAGCTTGACGTTTACAACAGAGTAATCACAAATCGATATGTATTTACATTCACATTTTAAATTGCAGTCACGGGCTAAGGTGATTGTTACTGTGCAAGTCTTCTGCAAATATTAATCATGACTTAAAAATCAGTGTGAAATATGCATGGATTAAATAGCCAAGCAGCAGACTGAATGCCAAAATACATGTGTACGGATGCTCCATAGTGGTCCACGGTGCTTGTTACATTGGTGATTGAGAATATTCATGTATTCTATTCTTGGTCAATAAAATATTATATTTTAAGTGTTTATGTGTGAACCTGTCCCATAAATGTGATAAATGCTTTTGCAAACCTACATGTCATTAAACAAGCAGGAACATGGAACATATATTAACACCTGAATTATAATAACACATTAATTAAAGTTTGAATTGTTTAATGTTTAATGTTACTCTTCGTGATTTAGCATCTGTCATTAACAATGATCAGTGAGGCATATTATCATATAATTATACATTTATTGTAAAAAAAAAAAAAAAGAAAAGAAAAAAGAAAAAAAAAAACCTATATTGGTCCAAAATGCATGAAGTTATATGATCAGTGTTGGAGGTAGTTGTAATGTGATGTCCCTGAACACAACACTCTCAACAGGTTTCACAAATGCAGACAATGTTTCCCTTTCACTGAACCTCATCATCACTTTCGTCACTGTTAAATACTTTTTCCTGTAATGGGGAGGAAAAAGACAGACACATGAAATGCCCATGAACCTATACAACATGCTTCTATTGAATGGGATTATCCAAATCACATCCTCAATGAACAGTTTTAGTTTTAGTATATTATGGGCAGGTTTCCCATACAGGGATTAAGCTTAGTCCTGGACTACATCATTCTTTCAATGGTAAAACGCACTGTGTCAAAATGCTGTGTAGTCCAGGGCTAGGCTTAAACCCTGTCTGGAATATTACCCCTATATTTTCACCAGTATCAAGGCAAGGAAAGTTAATGTATATAGCAAACTTTCATCAAAATCAAGTGCAAAGTGTTTTACATAAGTAAAATCATAAGTAAGGCATTAAAAGTGTTAGAAAAATAATTGTATTTATTTTATTTTTATTTATATATTGCCAAAGTCAGAAGCATCAATCAATCTTTGTACTGCTAGCATTAAACCTCAACTTCTATAATGTGAAAATGTGATTACATTAGTGAAACAAATACTACCATGATATATAAAAAGGGATTAGCAACTACATGTCAAAGACTAAAATATAATTGAGTAAATTCCTGAAAAATATACTTGATCAAAAGTAAATGTAACATGATCTTAGAAAATTGTGAAAATAAAAAAAAAATCAACAGAGTATATAAAACTAAGTGTAAATTATAAAAGTGCAGTCAGAACTTACCCAGCCACCATGCTGCTGAATCCATGGTGCAAAATGCATGTGCAGGTACTGGGCCCCGAATCCTATGATTCTGTTCATGGGCTGAAGTTCCAGTGCTCTCAGCCGGCTGGTCACCTCAAACGTCCAGGCAATCTCCACTTTTTGCTTAGTAGTTTCTTTATTTTGCCTGCTAGCAGGGACCATGTTCTTCATAAAGGCTAAGATAAGACTCTCAAACATGCTGTAGGAGAACGATTTCTGGAGATACCCTAAAAGTTCATGGTCTTTCTGAATCTGAGATGAGTCAGAAGCAAGAAATGTGCAGAGTTAGCAGAAAAATATAACCACGTTATTTTGCCAAATGTTTCTAGACACCCCTATAACCTAAGATGCATCACTAATACTCTTGTGGCTGAACACAATCAAATCTTCACACATACATTCCAACATTTAGTTTAAACCCTTGTCCGGAGAGCAGAGGCTGTTACTGCTGCAAAGAGAGGACAAACTACCTAACACCATTCATTTCAGAAGAGATGTTTAATGAGATGTCCACATACCACACACATTATAAACAACTTATATTAATTACCTTTCTGTTCAAATCATCACCAGTTTCTTTCAATAACGCAACAAGCCTCTGGATAACATCATTTTGGACTAAGGAAAAACAAGGAGAATATATCACGTATTTTATCCATTCTTTCACAGAAACCTTAAAGACATAATGAATCTTCCTGAAAACAAAACCTACCAGGACTATCTGATTCAAAGCTATCCTGAGGGTTATGGTCCACAATGCAGGTCAGCGTATCAGCCACATCATCTAATCCTTCGGTAGCACCTGTTATATACAACAATCCTCAAACACTTTAAAATGGCTTATTATTTATGCATCCATTGCTCTTTTTTTTCAGCCCCCACTCACTGGGTTATTTTATAGTTCTATAATTATTACTAACTTTAATCCATATGCTGAATGCTGTATTATCCCTTTTTTCCACTGTTATTCAATGATCAGGATATCCAGAGGACCACCACACAGGGTGGTTGTTCATTCTCAACACTGCAGTGACACTGACATGGTAGTTGATTGTTAGTGTGTGTTGTGCTGTTATAAGTGGATTAGACCCAGCAGTGCTGTTTTAGTTTTTAACTTGGCTGTCACACCTTGACTGAGTTCAGCCCACCAACCAAAATTCTCCAGTCAACAGCAACCAATAACCAATGTGTAGACCATAGATCCAAAATTGACAGCTGGTATGACGATAGACCTGGCCAGTCAGTTGGCTCTTTTAAGATGCTGGCCTAACTGGGTTTGAGGACCTCTTAAGTACGACCAACACAAACCGTGCAGCAATAGATAAGCTACTGTCTCTGAATTTACTGCTGTCTTACCTGGTCCCTGAGAATAAACTAAGACGCCGGGTGCTGACATTTTGTAGGACGCCTTTGAGGCTGCACCACACATAGGGACGACTTTTGGCTTATTTACTCTGAGCCTGGCTCGATCCTTTGTTCTTATATAATAAGCCTCAAGAAGCCGATATTCAGTGCTGAACTCCATGTCAGTGGCGTCCATCTTCGCCGTCCTATTAACACATAAACCGCAAGAACTTAAGTGTTAAGTGTATTCAAAGTCCAACACAAATATTTCTTCAAGAATCTTTCTTCGTAAACATTTTTCAAGAGCACCAGAAAGTTGAAGTAATACTAAAGTGACTAAATTTGATCTAGACAAGCTAATACTTCCCTAAGGAGAACACTGTCGCTGTGTGGACAGTGTGCAAATGCAAATAGTTTCACTTTAAAATCAACTTCCTTTTAGTTGAACTACGCAATTCACACTGTCCGCATTAAAGGTGGGAAAGCAGTTATTTTAGTCGTTTTCATTTATTTTACATTTAAAAATGAATAAATCATCTTCAAATGAATACACTTACATTTACATTTATTTAGTAAAAGCCAAGTTAAACTCACCTTCACTGTTACAGACAAGTCCCGCCTCGGGCGCTCTGATAGGCTAAAATGAATAGCGGAGTCTTCCTCCGTGGGCTTTCAGCCAATCAGTGCGCAGGACAACCAGGCGAATAGAGGAGTCTCCGCGTTTCAGTCCTCGCCCTGAGCGCTAATGCCTTCATTGAAGTTTGCATTTGGATGACGTTCTTTAAAATGAGCAAAAGGGACGCGAGAATCAAGTGTTCAAGGGGTCGGAGGGCTGAGAGCAGAATTGGGACACACTTCGTGTCGCTGTGAGACATCAGGTTTAAACAATATTCACGATATTTTTCAGCCAAACGATTTACTAGACATTTAAACAAAAGGGTGTAGAAGGTTATTGTGATAATTAGTCAAAATCCTTTTGTGTAGAGGCTTTTTCTCCCCCTCCACCCTGACACAGTGCAAGCAGTGCTCACTTTTTCATTTGCCTTGCTGCAACTACTCCTTCCTCAACCCCAGTGCTTCACAGCAAAGAAAGTTTGTGTTCTTGTTTATACCATACACCACAGCTCGTAGAGGCAGGACTTATTAAGTGAAAAATATAATAGTTTGCTAGTAAAATATCTTCCAGTAAACCATTATAGGGTGGAATGCATGAATATGACACAAATAAGTTTATATAACTCTGTTTATCCACACAGTGGGATTCAATGAAAACTTATTTAGCTGACACAGGGAAGGAATAAATACATTTTTAACAGGTAAACATTTCACAACTCCCATGCCCCAACCAGATATTACGATTGTAGGTGAGTGAGCTTGACCATTTGTTTTTAACAAGGTTTGGTATTGCAAATGTGTTTTAGTCTCTCACTGCGGTAACAGTTCAGCACTGTCCATTCATAAGCATTTCTGGCAGTCATGTGTCAAGTTCCTCCAGTAAGATGTGTCACATAACGTAAAGTACAGATATATTTATGAAACAAGCTCACCACAGCCTGTAAATACTGAGACTGTCCAGTTGTCCTCAAACATTAAACTCATTCACCTGATTAGGAGATTAAACCCATATTTATATCACTGTCCTTTAAACTGAACAGACACTTTGTCCTTGTGATGGCTGTGGTAATCTGGAAGCCTATCTGGTGGTGAATGAGATGAATAAAGCTGAGGAGTGCCATGAGATGGACAGATAATATATTCTGATTTGGAATCTCTTGTTTGTTACTTTGCATGAATCCTTGTATTTTCATTAGGGGAACAATACTCACAATGGTGTGGTGAGCTGAATGTTAGTTTCTCCTCCACTGAAGCAGCTGGAGAGGATCTTAGAAGGGAACTATGCCGTTTGCAGCTGGAGAATCTGGTTATGGTGTGTTCTTATCAGTCACATTGTCACCCATATCTGATTTGTCATAAGGAGCTGGAGGGAGTCTTCACACCAGTAGATGGCTATAGTGGAATAGGCATATGCTTGAGTGGGACAGAGTGTAACAGGCTTAGTGCCTACAATGGTTTCTAAAGGCGGCAGACTGCAGGTTTTCTGGGGTTAATAAGGTCTTCAAAAGGTGCATCAGATCTGTAGCTCATGTCTCTATCTGTGTTTAGGAGAGACACAAAATTATTTCTTGGTTTTTAATTTTGTACTCTAAGATATTCAGTTTTCTCAGAAAGCTTATTATAGCTTAACTGGACTAATGTACTTTGACACTGGAAAGTAATTTTCCACTTAAAATAAAATCTAGCTTTGGGCTATTTATTTTTATAAGAAAGGCTGAATTCTAAAATGTGGTAGAGGGTGTTTTCAGGAATTCTCTCTTTTTTTATTGTAATTTTGTTGGGACCTTAAGTACAGTACAGTTAACACCACATTTATTAGAGTATGCAGGTCGTTTTCCATTATACTCAGCCATTCAAATGTTTTTCATATCAAATATGATTCTGAATAAATATTCAGGCTTTTGGAATCAAACTCCTGAATTAGGAAAGTCTAAGATAAGTGAGCACACAAAAAAATGAATAAAAAAATAATTAACCCAAAATTGCTAGGCCATTATGGTTTGGAATGAGTCATATATACTGTCCTTAACTGGCTGGAAATGGAGGCTAGCTATATATAGACCCTGTCTGACTCTGCTCACTATGCAGCAGCTCTCAGTGCTGAAAGCCTACCTGCAGAGACATGCCTGTGATGTAGCACATTTGTGTAGCTGAAAGTCATCAAATATCTGTCAGCACAAAGTAGAGATGAATCCATTTGATTGACACACATCCTGCTTTCCAATTTACAGTCAGAATCACAGTGTAATTGCAGAAATGTCAGGACCAAGCCACTGAATTACATTCTGTTTATTGAAAAAGTGCCACTGTCTATTTCTTCATCTCAAGTTTGAGAACAAGTACTCAGCCAGCACCATTCTGGAATCCCAGATTTTCTCTGTATTTCTGTTTGAAATCAGAAATCTTCTTTGTCTACATCCTTGCTTTTTTGTTTTTTTGTAATGCTATGTGGGAAAAATATACCTTTTACGGAGATGAGATCAAGTGCTTCAAGTGTGATGATTCACTGACCTGGGAGAGTAATAGGGAGAATAGAGCTTCTGTCATAGCTACTCTCAGCTCAGCACTGTAGAAATGGAACTATGTAACTTTTGGAGGAGGATAGGAAACTTCCCCCTGCCTACCAATTTTAGTACAGTGCTGTAAAAGTTACCTGCACTAGGGGAAGCCCCAGGAGCAGAAAAAAAACCAAAATCTTATCTAGTGTTCTTAAATGTGTAACAAATAACCTATTTTCTGGTACAGACAACACACTAAAGACCATTTTATCTTCTTGAAACCTATGTAGTGGTATTAGATTTAGGAATCTTTAAAGTTCACTATTTAGGGTTTAAAGTTCACTGTGTCAGTGTAAATTGGGCTTAATACTCATGAGACAGCGACCTCTGTTGGTTTGGTGTATGTAATAGTTGATATAACATCATTCATTGCATATTATCATTGGCTATTTCTGCTGTGTTCATCCATTTCAGACTAATTAATGACATTATATTAAAAGACTGGGGAACCAAGAGTGACACTAAAGTATTTTCACCTAAAAGTATTAAGCATGAGTCTTGTTATAAAACTTAAAACAGGACATTTGAACCATAATATGTCATGGAACATTTACTTTTGATTCTTATGTACATTTGAGGGTAAATTTGTACTTTTACTGAAGCGGAGATCTACAACCAGGATTCTACTTTTACTGGAGTAATATTATTTGCTTTAAATATTATTATACTTTAATATTATTATACTTTAACTCAAGTGCTTTTTCCACCACTGCTAGTATGGCACACTTACACAACACTACCACACCACTGTCACTGCAGAGCTGATCCACATCTCACATGATACCATAAAATCTTTCTGATGGTCCTGTAGACGTCCTAACTATTAAAAACAGGGTGAAATGGGTCTATAATGTATGCAAAACAACAGATAGAAACACAGTGTTTATTCTCCCTCATGAAGTGTTGTAGTTTAATTAATTATACTTTACCAAGTTCTGTCTATTTTGTCAACAATGTTAAAAAAACAAATTTGTTTAGTCTCTGTTGCCAGGATGTTTAGTTTTTGTTCTTTTTTTCTTTTATAACGTAGACTTTACTCATCCAGATCTCCCTCTGGACAGTTTACTCCAAGGATGTCATTTGCTGAGCTTTTTAGGTTATTATGAAAGGCCAATTTTTAAACGTAAACTGTAAATATGAATTCTGTCTGATTAATGTCTGTAATACTGTTTGAGATATTGTGCACAGCCAGATGGAAGCCATGCATGCAGCACAGTACTCCCACTTTGCCATGCCTCATGAAGATCACCGGGTGGGAGGCAGCCACAGAGCAAACAGCACACATACTGGACAGCAGGAGGGGGCAGCCTTAGTAACTCAGGAATTCTGAGGAGTCGTCCAGAACACTTCCTTATGGAAATGTAGATGTTTAGTGGTATACTGAGCAGCAAGGTTAAGACCTATAAACACGTTCTTCAGAAGCATTCAGACCAGAGGCGATTGCTCTAAGATTGCAAGGGAAGCTCAGCTTCCCCTAAAATGTCAAAAAATAAATAAAATAATGAATAAATAAATGAATAAAATGTAATTGAATGAATATGCACTACAACGCGCTCAACTTTTGTTCAGAATCAGCTTCTTATCACTGGTAAAGGCTTTCCTCTCAATCATTCCCGCAGCTGCACAGTGATTTAAACAGCGTGGACGCTGAGCGTCCACAGAGTTCAATAGCGAAGCAGCGAAGTGCAGCGAAACGAGACGAGTCATTGGATAAATGCTGGGCTTTGTCCCGCCCATCGGATGATCAGCATCTCTGGGGGTCTATGGGGCAGTGGGCTGACCTCGGCCGGCCCGGACGCTCAGCTTCCGCATGATGATTGGATGATCTGTCTGAGGCTGAATCCATTTTTGATTAACAGCGAAGTGAGCGAATCAGCGATCCTTTGGTGTAAATATCTGTGGGAGCACTTCACATGGGCCAAGGCCGTTTGAGCAGCCTATCTCTGCTGGCCATTGAGAGGACACTAGTCAAGTCCCTGGAAAAGACGCCTTGTTGGTACGACAGGGTCACAGATCATTTTCTTGAAAAGGAACGGAGGGTAGAATTTATGTATAAGTATACCGACACATTTTATGATGTAGGCCGAAATTGAGCTTCCCCTCTTTGAAAGACCAGCATCCTCCACTGATTCAGACCTATAGGCTACATTTGCTGGAAGGGCTCTTACTAAGATAAAGATTTGGATGGATAAACACACTGCAGGAATCCCATTTTTTTACATTGCATTTTTTTACATTACATGCAGAGATGGTGACTGTTTGATTGTTGCCAATTAGTGTGCCCACGATGTGGAACTCTTCTGGATGAAGAGAAAAGGTTTTGGTCAACAATATTCAACATACTTAGAGGTATTAAATAATAAAAAAGCAAGCAGGATAACACAACACTTCATTCCCATTCTAATTTGTTATGCAGAACCAAAGCCAAACTGATAAGGATTAAGCCATGCATACTTGCCTTGACTCCCAATGTTATGAAAGAAATTGCTCATTTGTGTCTTCTTTTACATATATTCTTTTTATCTCTGTCCTTAACTTTTCATAACAATGTCTCTCTGTGATTAATTTAAATGTTGGGAATGGGCCACTGAACACACTTCAGTAGTAAATGAAATACACAGATTCTAACCAAATGACCAGGTGCCTCTCAGGTTAATCACAGACACACTCTGGAGCAAGAACATATTGACCTTAGGTTCATGGGCATCATCTCCATATCATACTCTTTGTACAAATTGAATACCAGTGTTAGTTCAATGTTTGAACTGTAAGGTAGCAGAATTGTAATACTTATAAGGGAAATCTACACACACACACACACATATATATATATATATTGTGCCCTGTGAAGGACTAGCGTGTATTCCTGCCTTGCACCCAATGATTCCAGGTAGGTTCTGGACCCACCGTGACCGTGAACTAGATAAGCGGTTACAGATAATGAATGAATGAATGAATATATATATTGTCAATGTCCATAAAAAAACCTGTATGTCTGATTGAAGCATTTCTTAGTTTACAAAACTATTTGAACACAGCAGTTGTCCTTCATATAGTGTGAACAATTCATGAAGAACAGACCAAAGAATGCTTCAAAATAACATAAATAATCCTTTTTTTTTAAATTATTGACTTCCATTAAAAGCACAGGTTTTTTCCTTCTCGTGTGAAGTTACTATTTTGGAGATAGGTACATACTTTTCTTTGGACAGTAACTATATCTATATATATATTCAGTATATGTATATATATTGAAAACAAACATTTGAAAATAATCACATGATTTTATTTAGGTAGCATATTAATGTGCAATGGCTGCAATATAACGTGTATGGACAACATCACTTTATTAAAAATCACACAAAAATATGCAAAGCTTATTATTTTATAGCAGATCCATTTATATTATTATTTAAATATATAATAAATATTTGGTCATTTGTTCACAACATACACAGTTTTACAACAAGTGATTCCAAGAAAACAATTTCAGTGTCTCACCACAGCTGAGAATAAACACAGAGCTGACCATAGAGAAGCAGAAGAATATTTCAAAACAAAAACATCTTAGAATCTAAAGCTGCTCCTAAATATAGAATATCCTCAAAAGCTGTATGTACAGTTTTTGGCCGTATTTACAGTCAGCTGGTGGCTAAAAGGTTTAACACTGAAATTCTAAACTCCCCTTCGGTGTCAGTTTAGTGTTCATCTGTTGATGGAATTTCAGTGAAAGCCTTTTAGCTACATATATATTTACACACTGTATCTGGAATTGAAAATAATTTACATTAAAAAGACAAATCTGTTTCACTGTAGAAAAAAACAAAGTGCTTTTCCTGATCAAACAGACCAGTTTATTTTCCATACCCATATAGGCAGGAAAATCTCTCCATTGCTTTCATAAATGTTTAAGTCCAGTTGCCATGGCCACATCCAGCGTGGGCAGTCATTAGGACAATTTTGTGGTGGAATCTGTATCAGTCTATGGACGGACTACAGGTGGACGGCGCTGGGTCTTGGCCTTGGGGGGAGTGGAGACATGCAGGTAGACTGGGGTTGTGGGGCTGGATTCAGGGTTTGGAGCTGTTTGGACCCTCTGGAGAACCAGGTGAGGGTAGACCTGGCTGTCTGTGTGAAAAACGCCTGGATGAGGGCTCCTCAGCAGACTTTCCTGACTCCTGTGTTTAAGGGGAAATTAACAAATTAACTTTGATATTTTGTGTCGATGATCTTAGAATTGCCCAGAATTTGAAACATGCAAACCACAAACACACATGTGACAATATTTATCTACAGTATCTAGG
Source organism: Hoplias malabaricus (assembly GCF_029633855.1). Classification (NCBI taxonomy): domain Eukaryota; kingdom Metazoa; phylum Chordata; class Actinopteri; order Characiformes; family Erythrinidae; genus Hoplias; species Hoplias malabaricus. The sequence goes on along the minus strand of NC_089810.1, from coordinate 22,696,013 downwards.
TGAGGTGTTTCTCTTTGAAACAACCTCCTCACCTCTCGTACCCTCTGTTCTCGTAGCCTCTGGTGACCCCAGGATAAAGAGGACTCCCAGGAGGGACAGCTCGCTCAAAACGCTGTGACACGCTGAAAATTTTCGGAGGTGGGAATGCTTCCCAATCCAGCTCTTCCCGGACTAACCATGATGGACTTCTCTGGGATCTTGAACGCCGCTTTTCTCTTCGCCTAAGCGTCATTGACCAGTGACAAAGAGTGGAGTAGGTTTAATCATATGAAAAATTCCATGTTAAAGTATAAATTTATAAAAAGTTAACATGAAATCAATATATATATATATATGAAAATAAATTTTCAAGTTATATTATAAATGTGGTGCTGTATGCATTCCGCAGCTCAATACTCAACATTGTGTTTCTGAGAGTCAACTGAGATTATACACATAAACTGAGAACCTTATATATTTTATCCCTAAATTCTGCAGAATTTTTTTCGTATTTTGCATACTGTCCCACCAGCCTTGGGTGGTTGGGAGCAAACACATGTTTCATTCAAAGCACAGTAGACCCACCCACCCTTTTTTGTTTGTTTGTTTGTTTCCTGAACTTTTACAAACACATTGGCAATGAATAGCTTTACACCCTGAGGAAGAATGCAAACTGCCCAGATCTGACACATCAGCTAAAAGATACCTATGCCAGCTAGTACTAGGAGCAGAGGGATGTTGAGAGAGGAGAGGCCAAACCGAGGCAAATTGTGTGCTTTAAGGCCAACATCAAACCAATTCGGCAAACCTTAAGAGCAAAATTAGAATTGATTTATTAATTAGGTCTAAGTGAAAATGTACAGAATATAATGTTTTTATTTTCTTGTCCTTAAAAATGTAATTGAGAAAAATGACAAGAATTATATTTCCATGGAGCTTAAAATATAATCCAGGTATTATGAATCAAGTACTTTCCATTTGGTCTCTGCTGATCCAAGTATGCCTTAAAGAATTTTAAAGAAACTTACCACTGGTGAAAATTATATCCATGTTTACCAACCATATGCTACTAATTTTGAGATGTTGAGAAAATTTTTAATTGATTCTGATCTGAAATACATAATTTTTTATTGCACTAATAAAACTGGACTAACCTGCTTCTGCCTGCCCGATGTTTTTCCTTTTTCTTGCTCATGCGCTCCTGGATGCAGCACACAATGAAGGACACAGTCATGACCAGGATGACCACTCCACTGACCACAGACACTAGCAGGGCCATGCGCAGACCCTGGTCATCTGGCTTTGGGATGCCTGAAAGAGGAATACTGACAGGTTCATTTTTTAAATCTCTTTTATTTATTTATTTATTTACTGGTTTGTTTGTTTGTTTGTTTGTTCGTTCGTTTGTTCGTTCATTCATTCAATCAATTACCAGTGAATTCCAGCCTCACAATAGACCAGGAATAAACAGTAGACTGAGTGTGTCTTACTTTCACAGACGGGCAGGTAGTTGCTCCAGCGAGGGACGCCTGCACGCACAGTGCAGCTGATCTTCTCACTGCCCACCAGTTGATAGCCCTCCCGGCACCAGAACACCAGGATTGACCCCACAGAAACGCCAGTACCTTGCTCCACATAGTAGGATCCTCTCCGTGGAGGAAGCAGAGACACACAGCTCAAACCACCTGCAGACAAACAGACTCAGAGATTCAGACAGAGAGACAGACAAACCAACAAATAACAGACAGGAAAAAACATCTCATTAAGACAAAATGGTTCCCTAAAGAACTTCCCTGTGAAAAATTGCTTACAGGAACAAAACATTGTTGAATAAAAACAATGTGCTATGGTTTCTTGCTAACAGTAGTATAAAAGGCATCTACTTTTCAACCACTGTTGCTGTGACATGCCTTAAAGGGAAATTTCTCACACTTTAATGCTAAATGCACTATTCTAGAGAGTGCTTTTGAGTCAATTAGTTACTGTGGTTGTAATAGGAACTTAACATTTGATGGGTTTTATTCCCCCAAACACTAATCACAGAAAACCATTACATGAAATCAAACTCACATACTGACACACACACACACACACACACACACACACACAGAGAGAGAGAGAGATACACAAGGAAGAGTAGGTAGCCATCCCAGTAGCTAGGGGTGAATATTGAAGGAGGAGGCAATCTCTGTTCCTTTACTCACCATCCCACTCCACCCCCCCCCACACTTTCCTGCCAATCATGGTAATCAAACCGGCATCCCTTCAGTCCAAATATCCCTTGTCTAACCTTTAAGCCACAGCTGCCCCCGTTGTCATGGCCTGCTGCATCAAAGCACTCTGTATGACTGTTTACTCTCTGCTACTGAAATGAAAAATGTTTGAGAAATTGGTGGCGTACAATTTTAATTCTTGAGACAGTCAAAGGGTTATATTTGGCTCTCAACTGCAGTTGATGCTTCATTCCATTTGTGTGTGTGTGTGTGTGTGTGTGTGTGTGTGTGTGTGTGTGTGTGTGTGTGTGTGTGTGTGTGTGTGTAAAAAGTGTGATCACGCTGTAAGCTGACAGTTTGCAGATCCACAACTCCTCTCATGACTCACAGCACACACCAGCCTATTGCATCGTGAAACAAATCATCATGTCAGGTGGAATACGATTTTCTTTATGACATTGCTTATTAAGGTTGGCATTCAAGGCACTAATTACAGCTTCTGTTTACATCCAAAGTAGATTGTCACTACATATCTTGTAAGCAGTAAGCAGTCCAGACATTTATGTTCTCTGTAGTTTATCTGGGTTGCTTCACCCCTGCTTTATGGTCCATAACACTTCCATTCAAACTTCTGGGTTATTAAATCACACTGAAACCAGTTACAGTAATTGGGAGGTTTGCAGACTGCTTACAGCTTAACTGATGGCAGCAACTTATACATTGCCATAATACTGGGTTAATTTGATTTGCTAGAGGGAAACGACTTGACTTGTATTTAAAGCATGCTCATTTGATTTCCTAGAGGAAAATGACTATGGCATGTTTCCTCTTTTCTATTATATATGTCAGTTTTTACAGAACTGGTGAAAGGAACCAGACGTCCAAAGTACTTAACAACAACAATAAAAAGGAATAAAATTTCCATCCATCCATTATCTGTAACCACTTATCCAGTTCAGGGTTACGGTGGGTCCAGAGTCTACCTGGAATCATTTGGCGCAAGGCAGGAATACACCCTGGAGGGGGCGCCAGTCCTTAACAGGGCAACACACACACTCACACCTACGGACACTTTTTGAGTCACCAATTCACCTACCAACGTGTGTTTTTGGACTGTGAGAGGAAACCCGGAGCACCCGGACGAAACACAGGGAGAACACACCAAACACCTCACAGACAGTCTCCCGGAGCAGGAATCGAACCCACAACCTCCAGGTCCCTGGAGCTGTGTGACTGCGACACTACCTGCTGCGCCACCGTACAGAGATTTTACATTTCTACTCTTCCTTTGTAAATATCACTTGTAAAACTCAAACTCTGATGTAGTGTTTTCATTGGTCATTCAAGGTAGTAAATAAATGGCTAAGTAAGTAAATCTGCATTGCACACTTAGTGCCCCTTACCCCTGGTCACCACCATGGCAAAGAAATCAGGTATTCCTGTCATTAATCATTTTTTAAGTTTTAATCTTAATGACTGGATTTTTGTATCAATAGATAATTTCTGTGGCAATATCTGTGGAAAACCCTTTTAGTCACACCAAGGCAAGGATTCTAGGAACAAGAAAATCAAGGTGTGCTCAGAAAAGTATCTGTGTGGTGTAACATATAACAATAATTACAACGCGTTTTTATAAACAACCTGTAGAGTGTATAGTTAAAATACTTGAATTACACCCATGCCACTGTTACTTATATAAGGCTCCCATTTTTTTCACTCATCTAACTCACTGTTCAATCAAGCCCCTTTCCAACAAGGAAGAGTTCCCATTCTGGGAATAGCACCTGATTAAATAAATATGAGTTGCTTCATCAAATATTTATCCATCCCACTGAGAGCCACTATTATAAACAGGCACTGCAAGAAAATATTCCAGCCATTCTACAGATGTATTCCATCTAAGCTTTTTCAAGCCCAGGTGAGGAGAGTGCTGCTAAAGGTATTGCTTAAAGTGCCCTGAGTAAAGTTTCACACAAGTGTCAGTAGGCACCGAGCACATGACAGCAAGCTACAGTGTCTTATGTAATTGTAATATCTCATACTCAGCAAACTGTATCCTCAGAAGGCAGAGAAGAGGGAAAAATGTCCTGCATCTACGGTTTAGTACTTCTTGGTGTAGTACAGAATGTCATGTGACCAGGCAGAATCCATGGTTGTAAATGTTACTTGTGCATGCTAATCCTTGTCACTGTTTTTAGCAAATGTCAGAAACCTCAGACATTAAAAGGTTGTGATATATAACACTTTTGATAGATCTGATGACTGGCTGTTGCAAAACCACAAGAGATTAATAGCTGTTGTCACGATTACACAAAAGCAGGCAATCCCCAAAGACATTTTACCATTAAGAAACTCCCATTAAATTGGTCTGTGTTGCTCTGCAGCACTGGGGATTTCATCATTCCCTTGAATAAAAGATTGAAAAAAAAGGTGGTTAAAAGCATGCTGCCCTTCAGAAGCACTTCAGAAACAAAAACTCGCTGAATGAAAAACCAACAGTCAATGATATAAAGACTCTTAGGGGCTTGTTTTCATTGATGTAATGAGTTGAAATCTTTGACTGTGTGAGTCATAAATCATTTAATATTGAAGTATCAGGTCCAGTGTGTTTGGAACAACAAATGTAATTGTAGGGTAGGTGTTGTTACAAATTTTCGACAATCTAGTTTAAATTTTAGCTCAATTCTTCCTCTATTCGTTTATTTTCTGTAACTACTTGATTCTGTAACCTCACTTGGGTTGCACTGGATCCAGAATTTACTCAGAATCATTGGGTGTAAGGCAGATACACACCCCAGACAGGACATCAATTCAGCTTCAGCTTCTATGCATTCCCTCCTGTGCCACTGGCTGACGCAAAATGCCAGTGCATAACTGATCCATTCACAGACTTAACAGTTGGTAAGGTATGTCTTCATCAAAAGTTTATCCTATCAGTCAAAAATACTGTAGATCATGCTGGGCTCAGGTGGGGCAAGGGAGCTGAGGAGTTCCCAGCAATGTTTAATGGCTTGCCTTGTTGGCCTGTTTAGACATGTTCAGTTTTATTGGGTATTAAAGGGATGCTAATTGCAGCTAAGCTCTGTTGCTGTTATGTATTTGTGAATGTTTGTGTGCAGTGGGAGGGAGAGAGGGAATATTCACCCCATCCTTTTTGGATATAGTGGGTATAGTGGTGGATGTTCCCTCAGCACACGCTGCGAGCGCACACACACACAAATTATTAATTATAATAATATTTTACAATTATTAATATATTTTTTTAAATATAAAATCATATTGCATTAAAATTGAGACCTCATATCCATAAAAAATTGTCACAAAGTTTTTTCATAAACCTGAGTATGTAAGGGTGGTTAATTAAGTAATCTTCAATATTCACTTAATCCTGACCAGGGTCCTGGAGGTTGCAGAGTCAACCCTGGGCAGGGCACAAGTCCATCACCGGGCATCACACACTAACCCAGTAACACACAAACATGGACAATTTTGCACAGCCATTCCACCAAGCAGAACGTGTTTTCTGATAGTTGGAGAACAGCACCTGGCGGAAACCCTCACAGACACAAGGAGAACACATCAAACTCCTAACAGACAGTGGCCCGAGAAAAGGACCTCGACACCCCGCATCTTTGTGCCAGTGTCACTACCTGCTGCACCCCCGTGCCACCCACCGCTGGTGTTTTCAAATCATATCAGAAAACAGGAAATGGAGATTCATGGTGTGGCTGTATTTGTAATGATTGTTCTAACTGTGATGTCTAGAGAAACAGTACACCGTGTGCTGTGAGGGTCTCCTCTTACCTGTGTCGTTGGTGCGGAGAGGTTCGGTGGGCGTGGTCTGTTCCTCCGTGGGTGTGGCCACGGTGCTCACGAGCAGGATGGGGCTGAGTGAGGCTCCGTGGGCAGTGGGAGCGCCCGCGCTGAGCCCACACATTGACCACAGCAGCGGCCACACTGACCGCATCCTCACACGGTGCCTCCGGGGCGGCACGCGCAGCATCCAACGTGTCCTCGCGCACTTACAATAACCCGTACAGCAATAATCCGTATGGGAGAGTGGGCATTAGCATCCCAGCAGTTACAGTTAGTAGCATCCAGGGAGAGACAGTCAGGTGGTGTGGTGTCCCCTAAGGTGTCACCTAAGGCTTAAGAATTCCTGCTGTTGCTCAGAAGGTTCAGTCTCGCGCCCATAGCCCCGGAAGCTGGTGATGATGTTAAGGATGATGATGATGGTGATGATGAAGATGCTGGCGGTGTTGTTTTGGTCATTGTTCTTGTCGTCTGCGCGGTTGCTGTGTTTCTCTGGCTTCAGCTCGCTCTCGATGCTCGCGCTCCTCCAGCAGCAGCAGCAGCAGCAGGAGGCAGGGGTTATTACGTAACGCCGAGCTGCACGTGTGGACGTAATTCCGCGCGCTTCTAAATCCCTGATCTCATCTCTCCACTCACTCGCGTGCGCTCTCTGTCCCTCGAGAGGCAAAGAGGGGTGCGCGAGGACATGTGCTGATGTGTGTGTGTGTGTGTGTGTGTGTGTTGGGCAGTGGGTGGGTGTTAGAATTGATACAGAAATGATGCAGGAAAAAATGTCCAGCTCTTTTGCGTCGTTGAGATGTAAACAAAGTGGTTCAGGAAATGGGGGAGAGAAAAAGGATGCAAGATTTTCAATAAGGAGTTGAGCTTTGTGGGGAGTTGGGGGCAAGAGAATGGGAAATGTTATGACTGAGGAACAGATGACAGAGATAATTAGT